>NW_016160745.1:0-60005 GCF_001687245.7 Rhagoletis zephyria | reverse complement strand
AATAAAATAAATTAAATTAAAAAATAATAAAAAATAATTTTATTTGTGCGCTGACGCAGTTGAAAGTATAGGCAATAAACTTTACCAAATCAAAATGCGAAATAAATCAAATATAACTTATTCTGTAAATCGGTGCTACCCAAAACACAATATGCATGTTAATGAATAAAAATGGAGAGAATGAGAAATACATAAGAACTAGGGTAACTGAAAGAGTAAGAAAATTAATTGATATTTTTCGATAGGAATCAAAATAAATTCAGTTATAAAAGTTAACGAAATTTATCGAGTCATCGAAGTTTCAATTTATCGAAGGCACAGAAACTTAGTTGGCGAAATTTACGGACAGTTATCGGGCCATACAAACTTATGGGATTATCAAAATTTTTCAAGTTAAATATAAATTAATAATTTATCAAGTTATTATTATTTTTTTTTTTTTTTCGTAGGAGAGGGAAATGCTTTATGCACTGGCCGGGGGCGCTAGTCTCTATACTACCTTCCCCGAGTGTGGGACTCCCACCGAAGCGTGTTGGGCTACCCACTAAAACCCAAACTCCCACCGCCCGCGCAAGAATCCCGCATCTGGCACCGCAATTCTGCATGTCTTCAGATGCAGGAGCGCGCTGTTAGAGCCTTGGGGCTGCTCTTTTGTAGGGGCGTTTCATTCGGGTGTCCTCAGTAGACAACCGTCCTCTCGTTTGCNGTCTCCGTGTCTTTCTTCCAACATTCTGCGCGAAATCAAGAAGTGTTCGCAGGTGAAGAATGTGTGGTACACGTTATCTTCGACGTTTCCACAGTAGTGACAGAACGGTGAGTCCACCCTTCCCATTCTATGAAGATATTCTCGGAAGTAACCATGACCGGTGAGGAATCAAGTTATTAGTATTTATTAATTTATCATTATTTTTACACTTAAAGAAATTTATCGAGTTATAGTAATGCATCGAGTTTTTTCAACCTACAGAGCTATCGATAATTATTTATCTACTGAAATTGGACGATTTATCGAATCGAAGTTTATGGAATTTACAAAATATATCGATTTATGGAACTTCCTGGGTTATATAAGTTTATCGAGTTATCACTGCATATCAAATTTTAACGTGTGAACAGAGTGTAATGCGTTATCGAAATTTGTCGATAGCTTTCGAAAAATATTGAGCTGCCAAAATTAAAATTTTATGAAATTATTAAAAGTTTACCGATTTATCGATTTATATTGCGATATATACACTTTTGAGTTATCGAAATTTATCGAGCCCTGTAATTTCGTAGTTATCGAATATCGTTGAGTTAGCGGATTTTAGTGTTTTTGAAATTCATCGAATTATCGATATGTATAATTGAAATTTATCGATAAACTGGAATGTATCGGGTCAATTCCAAGTCCTACCGAAGTCCTCCAAAGACTTTCAAAGATATAAAAAGTTTTAGCCACGGTTTAGTTCAAAAGCAGAAGATTTTCCGGTAAGTTACTTTGTACCTTATAAGCTTAGCTACGTTCTAAGTTAGAAAACCTCTCCAAGCCTCTTAAAACCTAGCAAAAAACGGCCGAATTTCGACAGTAACTGGCACTCTAGTTTTAATTAATATGCGTGCACGCCCATAGTTAAAAAAAAAATTCCCAAAAAAGTTGATTAATCATTGGAGGAATTGCATATCGAATTTCAAAATAAATTCTGGGCGCAACAAATTACTTTACCCGAATCGTACACTAACTTTACCAATTAAAATTTTATTATTTGAAATGAAGCAAAAATCAGACAAAAAAAAAAGTAAGTGCAAACAAATAGATGAATATATTGGTGCAATCACGCGACTTTGTCGTTGCGTTCCAAAAGCAATTAATTGGCAGCTTTTATAAATTCAAATACAAATACTTGTATAGTATAGTTTAGTAGGTATGTATGAATCGTTGCTACGGTACAAGTCTTGTGAGACCCTGCAGCCAAGAGGCCAACAAGTCTTAAACGTAAATCAAGCATTGTTGGCATTTAACAATAAATGATAGCGATGACGCAGCAGCAGCAGCACAAGCAACAGCCTACCAACCAACCAACCTACCTCGCTGCCTAGCTACCACCAATGACCATAATCAACTGATCATGTGACCAATAAATCCGCATTCGTAAGGCAAAAATTAACTAAAGCAAAAACATAAAACAAAAATGAAAAACAAAAAAAAAAAATACAGCAAATGCTTGCGGCATAACAAAAAAAAGTAAACGCAATTGAATTAAGTTGGAAATTGAAAGTGTTTTAGTGGCATCTAGCAGAGAGCGCCCAGTGAATGTAGCTGAGATGCAAAGTCATTGCAGAGGGAACGCAGTGGCATCGGTGGGTGGGGGTGTGTGTGTATGTGTGTGTGTGTGTGTGTCTGTGGCAAACGTACAGAGCTTAACACTCGAAAAATGCGTTGTTAGCGCCACAAAACAAACTTTAATACCACCACACATAATCATTACCAGAGGCAAACGAAGGGTACTAGCAGGCAATTAAACTGATATGCGTAGGTATGTACGAGTATTTACATTAACCAGCAATTGAAATGGTATAGAAAAAAATGTACTCGTTTTCGAAAAAATGTAGATGTCAGCGATAATAAAATAGACCGCGCCTGCTGCTGCCGTTGCTGCATTGCCACAAGTGCACGCGTAGAATCGTGCTGGTATCGCTGCGGGCCAGCACATAGTATGACTGCAAAGGGGGGATGGAATAACACAAACGGCAATAACGCAAAATTTGCTTTATTTCACTTTAAACGGGAAATAATACCAAAATCAGAGTTTTGCTTTATTTACAACAAAGGTTGGAAATAAAACAAAGTTTGCCTTATTTCCCATTGCTTATTTATACTATTTGTAATAATTTATTATTATTATTCCAAAAATATAAATTAACAAAAAATATGATATAATTCATAGGAAGAAAGTAATATTCACAAAATATTTTTACTTATGAACGTGGACCGCCGCGACGCTGGGCGTTTTCAAAATTGTATACAAATTTACATTACAAATCTGTCCATTAACATGTTCATTTACTACTTTTTGTCAAATGTAACTGGGTGACTACCTACATATGTGCACTATTTTGCTTTATTACTCAAATTGTTAGGTTTCAAAGTTGGTCTTATTGCTCAACGAGAAATGAAATAAAGCAAATTTGTGTTATTTCACATTCAATTGGGAAATAACACAAATTTGCGTTATTGCCGTTTGTGTTATTTTACCCCCTCGACTGCAAAATGTAAACACACACTTGTATGCCTCTTAACTGCACTGGAGTCCACAAAATGAGTACGCATGTTAATTTGGCGCACGCACACAGACACACACATACATAAATAAACACATGCACACCCTACGCTTGCAAACTGGCTACTTGATCTTGTCTAAGCCAAAAAGTAAGCCAAGCATTGCGATTGCATTTTTGTTTTACTTTCCAACATGCAGCCCAAGAAAAAAATGAAAAACAAAATTAAAGCAAAAAAGTGAATGTAAATATATAAATTCATAATGAAACAGGCAGCGACCACACCAGCTACGGCTACTTGTGCGTTTATGGAGGTGGGCTGCGAAATTTTTGAATTACATATTTTATTTTTTTATTTTTATTTTTTTGTGCGTATGAGTGTGTGTGTGTGAGTGTGTGTGGTTGTGTGGGCTTTGGATAATAGGCGATACATGTTTGCCGAAAATTTAGCACAAAATTGTTTGTAATCTTGCCATTAAAAATGTTCAAGAAATAAAGTGTAACAATATTTTTTACATTTAAATACAGCAATTGAATATTAACAACTTTCATTAATTTGAAAGGAAAATGATTTTGCAATATTTTTGATTTTTTAAGTGTAGTAAGTATGTAGTTGTAATGAAATAATGCTTTAAATTGCAGTCAAAAATTCGCAATTGTCATGCGCACACCTTAAATAGGTGTTTTTTTTATTTATTTGTAATTATCGGACAACATGTGTTTACTTTACTGTATATTTTTATTCCCAATGGTTTCTTTAAAAAAATGAATAGCACATGTTACTAAATTTCTTGCCTTCAAATATAAGAAAGTTATATGTTCATAGGTAGGCAGGTAGGTAGAACAGAGTCGTTATTTTTAATGCCGGATTTCCACTGAGCATTAAATGATAAACATTTTAGTGGCAAAGTTAGACATTAATTAATAGCTGTGCCATTTTCTTCTGCTCCTGATCGGCGCTCAGTTGTGCCTTTTATCAATAAAAAGTCAAATAGAAAATTCATTATAAACTAAAATTTTTAAAATGCAGTAAAAAGTACAAAATAATTTTTCTTATAGTTCATTTCAACGAAGCCTTAACTGCAATTTATGACTTATCTACTTAGCAAAATATTTTGATTTTTTTTTTACCTCCGGGCTCAAGGGGAAACAGACCAAACCTCCCTTTCCCCCATCTCGTCGGTCTGCGTGCAGCGAATTGAAATTCAACGGCTCCGCTAGCCCTAAGAGTATTATGGTTTGGCTAGCAGAGGAAGCGGAAGGCCTCTTCTGTGATGGAAAGACCAGGTAAAGAAGGACTTGGCTTCACTTGGCATTTCCAATTCGGTAGAAATCGCTTAGGAATAACTACGAAAAGCACTTTGAGAAAATATTTTAAAATAAATAACATCAGAGACGTTCAAATGTTTATATATTCATGTAAAGGATCATTTTACATCAATGTTTTCCATTTTAAAGCATCTTAGTACACACCCCAATAATTAAGAGAATGTGTTGAATTGAGAATTTGTGAAATGAATTCATTAACTTTTTCTTTTTCCTCAATTTTATAATGGTACAAGCCCACGCTTGCTCTAATTGGAATTAATATATCTACTTGCATATGCAGTTTAAGTGCTGTCATGCCCGATGCGTAGATAGCGTAAGTGTAAGACTCTTTACCAACCAGTTTACCCACTCAGAACAAATTGTTGAACATTAACAAGAACAGCTTAAGTCGAATGCTTCTATTCCTATAAAAATTATTATTGGGTTTCTATACCACGTTCAAAGTATTTAGTTACTCAACTGTAGTTTAGGGGATCACTTGGCTTAAAGTTTTATTCAAACAAACTCTATGAAATTTTAGTGTGAAAGTAGATTATCTATCCCTTTAAAATCAAAACTTCCGAAATCACATAACTTGTCCTGTAAAACATGCACAGACACGAGTATATTACGCACGTATGTACCCACATACGCACAATTTACCTGAGGGTGTATAACTGCCATGTCGTTGACATAATCAATTGGCTTCCAAAATTAATTGGACGTGGAGATGTCGAACGTGGGAAAATCAAAGGATACCCATAATTTTGCACATAAAAACGTAAAAATAAATAAAAATACAAATATTAACCTCCGAAATGAAACGGCTCGCTATGTGGCGGTGGTGTCACCACCAAATGCGCCAAATGAACAGCTGATAAATGTAAACAAATGAAAATGCAACAAATAGAGATAGTTGCGCTGATAGTGNTTAACCTCCGAAATGAAACGGCTCGCTATGTGGCGGTGGTGTCACCACCAAATGCGCCAAATGAACAGCTGATAAATGTAAACAAATGAAAATGCAACAAATAGAGATAGTTGCGCTGATAGTGTTTAGAATTCAACGCTGAGCAGCCGCCGTGTTGAAAAAATCGTTCAATGTTATAATGAATTAAACAGTGTATGTATGATTTGATAGCAAACATCTTAAAAACATATATTTAGCAAAGTAGTATTATTATAAAATATTTTAGTTACTTTATCATATCAGTAATATAAAATTGAATAAATTTGTTTGCAACTGCCACCTAGCAAAGCGGCGTTAAATTTAATATGTATATAGCGGCGTAAGTCTTTTCGATCAGCTGTTTAGGCTAAGCCCAACACGTTGAGTTCATGTAGCGTAAAAATTTTTCCGCTGGAAAATATGGCGGAAAGTTGCCAACTGTTGAGCTGAGCGGAACTACTCAACTGTGCATTCCTAAGACAAACAGCCAACGATTATCCAACAGCTACGACTTATGAAAGCGCCCATTGAGAAATTTTTAAGAGACTTTGAGATTTTAAAAATATGATTACTTCAAAAATTATTTCAAACCTTCGGTGCAATGTAAAAACACAGTATAGGTATGAAGTTTTAAAACAAAAAATCGGTAGAATTATAGCAGATAAAAATGTTTGGTAAGTACGAGTAGGTATTGAAAATGTCCTTTTAAAATTTTATGCTTGAATATCCTTGACATTTTTCAATACTAATTTTTAAAAATAAAGGTATGTATTATAAGCTTAGAAAATTCAAATTGCATTTGCATTACCTATTCGTCCTTGTGAACCAAAAAAAAAATTAATTTTTGTTTTAACTATGGAATTTTTACCATCATTGGTACTCATATTGTTACTCTACTAAGAAAGCAGGTATATATATATCAAAATTTCTTGTAAATTTTGTTCAATTTCAAATCTTTAAACTCGAAACCGAACTGTAAACTTTGTGTTTCTCGATCCACCCGGATGTACATATGTACAAATATTTATGTTGCATATTCACATTGGCATTTAGACGCGAATGCACTTTATGTGCACTTGTAATTAGCGTTGACATAGCTACAAGCAAATATCATTACCAAGTGTCAATATGCACAAGAGTCAGAGATAAGGATCTTTTCCAGTAAAGATTTGTGAATTGATATTCTTTCAAGCCGGTTGGTCGGCTTTTTAAAATCATAAATACGTACATATCTTAGTGCATAGTGTCAATATATTTACAAATATTGAAATTTTTAAACTAAACTTTAAATGGAACTAAAAAAAATTAAGTCTTGCACGCTTACGCCTACAAATAAAAATATACAAATGCATACATACATACATACACACATGCATTTATTTGCGTAAATAGACCTGAAATATGCAGCTCGCCAGATTTGTCATACGATTTGTAAAATTTGGCATGTCGCACCGCGAATCACTTATCGAACCAAATCAAATTTTATGAAACACAAATTTGCAAATCGCTCAATTAAAATGCAATTGGAGCAGTAATTTTAAATTTCGCAAATTTTTTGCATGCTATCGAACCAATGTCAAATGGTGATTTGTTGTTATTCGAAATTTATTTTTTTTTTCGTCAGTTGTATGTCGTAAATTGTGAAATAATTTAAAAATAAAACTTTCCTATGTATTTATTTTGAAATATTAAGCTTGAGATGTCGAATGTGCTGAATCGGTACTATGGATGAATAAATGAAACAGAGTTAGTTACCAAAGGGAGTAAGTTGGAATTTTTTCGATATAACAATTTTATGCAGTTAGTTCAAAAGTGCTCTGTTGTGCTTCAAATTTTTTGGGATTTTTTCGGGATATTTCGAGTTATTGCGTTTTGTTCTACGGGATTTTGGGTCTTTTAGGATTGCTCCGGGATACTCGGTATTATTTCGGGGGTTTTGGAAGTACTTCGGAATTTTCCGGACTATTTTAATTATTTTCGGTATTCTCGGGGTTATTTCGGTATTTTCGGACCTATTGAAAAATTTACGGATCTTCTCCATATTACTTTTGTATCCAGTATTTACCCTGTAGGCAAACCGCGGGCTAGTGAATCAAATTTCTAGTTCCGTACTAGGTCTTTATCGCCAAAAAGGAACTAGTCCGATAGGAACTAGATCCCCACCAGTCCAAAATAGGCGAAAAGTGGTACTTTTAATAAACTAGTTTTTTTCAGTTTTTTTCACTAGAAATCTATATCTAAAGTGACGAATTTAGAAATAGTTCGGAACTATAGAAAAAGGGAAGCAGCGGGGGGCTTGTTTGCTTTACATAGATATATGTTCGGCGGCTTTTTCATTCAAATACGCTTCTATTCTGTGCTTCGCAGATGCTTTTTCATAGCTTGATAATACAAAACTAAAATTTGTGTTAACATTTCAACATCTTGGGACCGTCTGGAATCTAAGAAATAACAGCGAGCACCTCTGCAAACTCAGCTACAGCTAAAGGTATGTAAACGTACATTTCTTACAATCATTCAAACAAATTTAATTTCAAATTGAAAACATATTCCTTCCAAAATAACTCAAAATCGCACACACGGAAGAACCAAAAAGATTGAAAAATCATGATACTTTTTTCTTTCGTCTGTCGATTTTAGAACTGGTTCGGAACTATAGAATTTAGGACTAGTTCGGAACTATCGAAATGCAGCGGGGCACAATTGACGCTTCCTAGGACATCGCCATGTTAAATTCGCCAGTTGCTTGCATGCAAAAGAGATTTATCGCGAACCAGTACTAGGTACTAGAAGCGCACCAGTTCAGAACTAGAGATTTTCCCCACAGGGTAATGTAAGTACATTTACTTAGAGTATTTACTTATATACGTATATAAATACTATCATACTCAGTATTCAGTGGCATCCACAATACTTAAGACCTAGCTTGTACCTGATTATTTTTTATAACGTAGAGACCGATATGCTTTTCCACTTACCTACTTAGTTACTCATGATTGATAAATATGTAATACTATTGGCATCAAAATCATACCTTTGATTTTTCCAAATAATGTTGGCCTTCCATGGTTTGAAATGTGTTTGACGTAGACTAGCGTGATTGACTCGGTTCCCACAGGTTTTTCGGATATCTATATGCGGGCTTTTCTTTTTTAATTTTGATTTTTCGAATATCGAATGCACCGAATTTTTTCGATTGAACAAACCAGTTTTTTGTTCATTTCACACTGTTTAAGCGACTTATGCATTTCCCGCATAAACAAAGAACAGCGAACACACACACGCACTTGTATATTGCACTCCCGCCCAAAACCAAGTGCAGCGAATAAACACACGCACTTGTGCTTAAAAATAATTCGTTCGTTCTTCATTGGGTATGCATTTTTTAATGCACTTCTCAACTGCCGCAGAACAAAACCTACTAAAGTAGTTAATTGCTGGCACTCCAAATCATGCTCAACAAATCTTGCTTGATGCATCACAACTCTTCCGGAGTTGCTTCACGGGGCTCTGTATGACTTTCAGCATACAGAGGAGGTACAAGAGCTACCATTGGCCACGGCGCCGACCCAATTTTCTTAACATAAATACATAACCGATGCTCAACTTGCTTGACGCATCAACCCACATGCTCAACAAACTTGCTTGATGCATCACAACTCTCTCGGAGTTGTCTCACGGGGCTCTGTATTGCCTTCGGCATACAGAGGTGGTACAAGAGCTACCATTGGCCACAGCGCCTACCCAATTTTTGAACTTAAATAAATAACCGGTGCTCAACACTCCGCTTGACGCACACCCCCAAAAACTCTTACAGAGTTTAAGCGGCAAAGCCACAGCGCTACAAGCCGTAGGGACTCTGCATGACTTACAACCATGCAGAGGTGGTAACTGATGGTTATCATTGGCTCCGACGCCTACCCAAAACATTTTTTCTTTAATAAATTTGTATGCAAATACATTCATCCTGGTCCTGCCCTCACACTGAGTTATTCACACACACATCTTGACCTTGCAAAAAATTTTTGGGTTTTTCGAAGTTTTTGAGGCTTTTTCTAGTAGGGTTTCCCACCCGTAAATAGTTTAAATATTATATCCTCGGCGAAACACTTAAAAAAACGTTTAACTGCTAAACGATTCGTGTCCTGCTTCCTGATATTGGAAAAAATCCACATTTTTAATCCACCTCCTCAGAAGCTTTTTTTATGGCACAAGTACACTCGGCGGTCTGCCATTGCCTGTCGAGGGGAGACCGCTATTTGAAAAACAATCCTACCAAATCTTTTCTTATCAATCAGAAAATGACTTATTTGCCCGCCGCTGGCCAGAAGCTTGGTAACAGTTAGTCGATTAGTTAGTTCTAGGGTGTAACAGAACAATAAATACCGCGACCTGAAAGATCTTTCGTATATCATAAAGAGAGATTCCTTAACTTAGTGCAGCCAAGATACTTCCAGCTTCCCTAATCAATCCTGAAAGGACGTTGGCACGATAATTCTTTATTACAAAGGGTTTGACCACTGAAGTTTAAAAATTGATCAATTTTTGTCTGCCCAAAGCCGGACACTGAAAGAGAAGATGCTCTAACAGTTCATCATTTTCAAGGCAGAGCCGTCATTCCGACGCTGTATTCCACACCTATTCGGTGCCAGTGGAATCGCAATCGGTTGTGTAATGACATTTATATTTACTAAAACAATGTCCTTTCTATAGAAATGGTAGCCGTAGAGCCTGGCCTGTCTATGTCCTCACATCACTCCCCAGTACTAACGGCGTTCATAGTTTACCCACTCAGTAATTATGGCTATCGAGTAGCATCAATTGAGACCACAGAACGGTTCAAGTCGAGAAAAGGCAGTCATCGATCCTTCCCGTACCAACTCGCTTTCGATTCCACAATGGCGTGGTAACCAGCTCATTGGGTCGTATGAATAAAAATAAGCAATTGCTTTTTCTTAAAATTTCAGACCTTTAACTCGATTTATTCAAACAAAATTTAAGTAAAAGTTATGCAATTTTAAAAAAGCGCAATTTATTACATTTTATGCATACGGCTTATTGTTATTGNGCGGTCTGCCATTGCCTGTCGAGGGGAGACCGCTATTTGAAAAACAATCCTACCAAATCTTTTCTTATCAATCAGAAAATGACTTATTTGCCCGCCGCTGGCCAGAAGCTTGGTAACAGTTAGTCGATTAGTTAGTTCTAGGGTGTAACAGAACAATAAATACCGCGACCTGAAAGATCTTTCGTATATCATAAAGAGAGATTCCTTAACTTAGTGCAGCCAAGATACTTCCAGCTTCCCTAATCAATCCTGAAAGGACATTGGCAGGATAATTCTTTATTACAAAGGGTTTGACCACTGAAGTTTAAAAATTGATCAATTTTTGTCTGCCCAAAGCCGGACACTGAAAGAGAAGATGCTCTAACAGTTCATCATTTTCAAGGCAGAGCCGTCATTCCGACGCTGTATTCCACACCTATTCGGTGCCAGTGGAATCGCAATCGGTTGTGTAATGACATTTATATTTACTAAAANCACTGAAAGAGAAGATGCTCTAACAGTTCATCATTTTCAAGGCAGAGCCGGCATTCCGACGCTGTATTCCACACCTATTCGGTGCCAGTGGAATCGCAATCGGTTGTGTAATGACATTTATATTTACTAAACCAATGTCCTTTCTATAGAAATGGTAGCCGTAGAGCCTGACCTGTCTATGTCCTCACATCACTCCCCAGTACTAACGGCGTTCATAGTTTACCCACTCAGTAATTATGGCTATCGAGTAGCATCAATTGAGACCACAGAACGGTTCAAGTCGAGAAAAGGCAGTCATCGATCCTTCCCGTACCAACTCGCTTTCGATTCCACAATGGCGTGGTAACCAGCTCATTGGGTCGTATGAATAAAAATAAGCAATTGCTTTTTCTTAAAATTTCAGACCTTTAACTCGATTTATTCAAACAAAATTTAAGTAAAAGTTATGCAATTTTAAAAAAGCGCAATTTATTACATTTTATGCATACGGCTTATTGTTATTGTGTTTTTGGCAGAGACATAACTGTTATAAGGAATATCAAAAAAAAAAAAATTGGTCCATAACTATTAAATTAAATATACATAAGATTTTGTTACTTTACTTAATAAGNACAAAATTTAAGTAAAAGTTATGCAATTTTAAAAAAGCGCAATTTATTACCTTTTTGTGCATACGGCTTATTGTTATTGTGTTTTTGGCAGAGACATAACTGTTATAAGGAATATAAAAAAAAAAAAAAAATTGGTCCATAACTATTAAATTAAATTTACATAAGATTTTGTTACTCTACATAATAGTTATTTTTAACACAAAATAAGTTTTGCTCCCCTATAAGTGCTATTCACAATATAATCAATCATCAATCAATCATACGATTTTCTTATCAGCAATTTAGGCTTTCGCCCTCATTTCACTATCTCTACGCACTATCTCTCCGCTTAGCTCTTATTAATATATTGAACGGATATACATAAAATAATATTTAATTTAAAAATTTAACAAGTTTACATCGGAAAAATTACGACCCTAAGTTAACCCATACGTAGTTTTCCCTAATTAGATTTTGAGGCAACTTCATATCTGTACAACGTCAAGCTTAAGGTACGTTTTTGCTTTGCATTTAAACGAAACTACTTTTAAAAGCTGCCAAAAGCATTTAACTTTTGCACAATTAAGCCACGTTATGGCAATTTTTCATATGCAATTTTAAAATTGTTTCACATTAAATAATTGCTGGTTTACTAAAAAGCCTACAAGCAACTGCCAAAAGCCAAAGTAATATTTAAATAATAAAAAAGAAAAAAATACTTACAGCAAAACTTGTCAAATTTAGTAGCCGCAAATTTATTTGTTGCTGTATTTTTTACATTTTAGAAAAAATTACGTCCGTATGCATAAATACATTTGGCAAAATGCTGTAAAAAATTTTGAAAGCAATTCCAAATGCTTTTGTTTTTATTATTGCAAGTTTGTCAAAGCAAAATTTACCGTAAATTATTGTACAGTAGCGCGCAGAAAACATTTAAAAGTCAATTAAAAGGCCTAGTGGGGATTTTAAATACTAGTGTTACATCAGGGTGGTCGAAAAAGTAAAATAAAAATTTTAATGAACTCACCCCATTAGGATTGTTCTATATTAAAAAAAAAAATTATGCCCCGTTTTTTTATCAAAAAATATTTATAGGTCGCTTAAAGCGCTCAAAGCTTTCCAGGTATTTAATATGTGAAAAAAATGAGTTTTCATAGAAATGGTATAGAATTCTTGAAAATCAATATTTTTCGATCGGAAAACTTTGTTTCTCATCAGGAGACTTCCAATTACAATACAGAATTGTTTTTTTACCATTTTCTATTATTGACTTTCTTAGGAGTCCTAGGTACCATAAAAAATGCAATTGAGGGATCCATAAAAAGTCGCTAATATTAAAAAATGCTATAATAAACAACTGCGTCACCTGAAGAGAAGTTTTCCGATCGAAAAAATATTGATTTTCAAGAATTCTATACTATTTCTACGAAAAGCTGCTTTTTCCCCCCACATAAAATGCATGGAAATCTTTGAGCGCTTTGAGCGACCTCTAAATATGTTTGTAATCAAAATAAAAAATAAGGGGAGAGCATTAAAATTCCGACTTTACTTATTTGGGACCATCCTAATTTATATACATGCATACATATGTATGTATGAACATTAGGGTGCATCAGTCTACATACAAAATAAAATCGGTACTATTTTTGCATCGAAATTAAAAATTGTATTATATTTTGAGACTTTTGTCCAAAATTTTTTTGGAAAAATATTAATATTTACGTGAGCTGGACCCATTTTGAAGTACTTCCAAATATCGATTTTTTACAAATACAAGTATTTTTTCTATAAATCAATCCAGGGTATAGAAGAGTTTAAACTTAAAAGGTCTAGATACAATTGTTTTTCAATTCTATCAGCAAAATCAAAATAATGAGATCTTTTGAGGTATTTTCAAATAGGTCTAACTCACATAAATCCTTATATTTATCAGAACCTTTTTGGAGGAGGTTCCAAAATATTCTAAATTTTTTAAATGCGGTGGAAATGCCGCATTTTTTTTTTTGGTAATGCACTCTAATGTCCACATTTATGTCTATATGCATAGAAATATGCGAAAGTCTTTATTTATAACAGTAATCAGAAGTAGTTGCACTTTTGCATTTTTGTTTTTTAGTGCTTCTAATTAATCGAGAATTAAAGTCAGTAATCAATCAAAGCAGGGAAAACTAATCAATAACAACAAAACAAGCAAGTGAAGCGGATAATTGGCTTGCTTTAATATCAAAATGAAATAAATAAATCAAGCAAATGCCCACGATGTATTGAAGTTTGGTGTATTAACCTCAAAACTGCAAAATGTACGCACAAATATCTTCATTAGTATGAACCAAAAATGGTGTCGAACATTTTCCGCTTGCCGCGCATGCGTTGTCACAATCCCTTGCAACGGCCCGCTGGGACAGATTTTTATAAATACATATATACATACAAACATACTTACCTGCAAACAAACACGTTTTCCAAAGTTATGCAGCTTTGCAACATTGGATTTTTTTTTAAAACTGCACAAAAAACATAAAGACCCAAAAGATAATAATTCGCTTGCACACGCTCTCGCACGGAATGCGTACGAAACTGCTTATCAACGTGCGAATAAATCACAAGAAAAAACCAAGCGCGACTTTAACCGTCACCGACTTTTTACTGCGGGCTTGTTTCTTGTAGCCGTTGGCAAATACCGACTTCATTGTCTAATGAAGGCGCATGCTTGTATGTGTAACTAAACTGGCCTGTTAATTCTGTCAACAACTTTTTAAGGATTTCACATTTTTTGTTCGTATTTAAAATTTTCTTTTCGCACTGGCAAACAAGATTTTGTTCTTTATTATTTTATTTGATAAATTGGATTATAAGAGACTTTATTATAACTAGATTATAACCACATAAGATCGCAAATAATGTCATAATTTGATGCACGTATGACCATTTGTGACTTGTGAGGAAAACTTGCAAGTATTTCGATTCAAAGCTGTAGTTCAATTGAAAGGAGCTGCCGGCTTCCAGAGAATCTATCAGAAAGTTGACCGACTTTGGGACGGTTTCAAAACCGGTCAAAGCAAAATGTTGACCAAAGGGCGCAGAAGAATTTTCAGATGACGAAAAACCGGGCATGACTTCGATATAAAACACACACATAGAAAAATCTCTTACTAACACAACTGTATACCGTATATGTACACTTATTCTCTCAACCTTAAGAAAGAAGAAAAAAGATTGGTTTAGCGTAGTATGAGGAAAAGTCAAATTACCTTCTAGCAACAAATAGAGGGAGGACGACTTTGCTTACTTAGGAGCCAGAATACTGCCAGTCAGAGTTTGAATGAGTCATAATTCTTGTCCGCAGGTGCTTAGTTAGGTTTAGCAGAGCCTTCTAAACGAACGGAGAATCAACCTTAACAAAACTCTGATCTTTCTTATTTGCTCATATAACATACATACATAGCAACGTATACGATGCCTGATTAAGAAGAGATGTATTCGAGTGCATTGGAGAGAACAAAATCTTCACAAGGTTCGTGACCCTATCCAAGCTCAGATTCATTCGTCTGCACTAGGTTGGTGTTACTGAAAGGAGAAAAAAAATATTCTAGGAAAACTTATTTGGCGTTGAAGCCAAAAGCATTCAATGCAAATTTTCACCTTTGCGGGAAAACTACCGTTGGGAATATATCATAAAAAAAATTGATCAAATGTATCACAAACTTTTTTTTATGTATCAAAGTATCAAGTTTGAAAGAAATGTTAAAAATGGTATTTGGTTTCATACAACTTCTTTTTATTATTGTCAATAACCACAAAATTATGTAATGCATATTCATAAACATTAAGAAAAATATCTTACATATAACGGCAATCTATCAAAATAGAGATTATTGTTTTTAATTTTGTATAAAGACGAACAAAAGTATTATGTATCGCCAACAAAGAAACTTGAATACATGTATATGCACTTAAAACTATTTACTGTCGATCATTTACGTTAATTATCCAATTATGTAATACATTCCACGTTAAACTCGTTGGAAATTATGTCAAGAAGCTGAAACTACCTTCAGTGTCTACTTTATTTTGATAATAAATATGCCCTACTATAATCTCAGCAGTTGGTAATGAAAATCTATTTCACAAGTAAATTAAATTATAAATGAATGCAGTCAGTTTATTTGATCCCAAAACGTTTAAATACTTTCAAGCAAATTTTAAAAGCTGACACTGCTACAAATGTAGAACTACATTTCCCGCTCATTAGGTAGGTCGAATTTCAGAGATTCCGAAAGAAAAACTGGTACGATAAGGAATGTCAAAAAGCTGCAGAGAAAAAAGATGCCGCCAGCAGGGCAACGCACAGTGGTTCGGATCGCAAATCTAGCTGGACGAAACTATTTAAACAAATACTCGTTGATGGATCTTTACACCACTTCTTACGTAGGGGATTTTTGGGTCGCTGATTACGAATCTGAAGTCACTTATCAAAAATTCAAAATGNCTGCATTTGCGAAGGTGTAAAGAATAATATGCAAGTGGTTTTATAACGGCCTTCGGCGGCCTTTACTTTTCCTACTCTTTAATTTGAACGACGATTTTTCAGAATAAATTTGCTTATACCAATGTGGACGTAAATTGCGTTATGACCTCTGAATCTATAGCGGTATAAGTGTAATTTTTTGTTTATAAAGTCAATTTGCAATTATGCAAATATCTGTGAGTGCAAATAGCAATCTTTTAAGTTAAAGTTCAGCTTTTAAAATAGAGCTCTCAAATAGGCGGCGTTTACTTACCTTTTTTTGTTTGTTTTCATATGTTAATGCTTTAATAAATGCAATTTCCATTTGAATGTATTGTCAGGAATGTATTCCAAGTACCATTAAATATTTTAAAAACAAAAAAATTTTGACTTTCGTCCAGCTATATCTGCTATCCGAACCACTGTGCAACGCTGCGTACGGGTGCAACGCGAGACGGGTGGGACCGTTACAATGAACTGAAGAAGGCAGCGAGACGTATTTGTCGCAAAAAGAAGAGAGTGGCCGAAATACGTGAGTGCGAAGAGCTTAAAATGCTGTCCGACAGGAAGTATGCCCGAAAATTTCATCGGAGAGTTAAGCGTCCTACGGAAGGTTTCAAGACCAGGGCGAACTTCTGTAAGAACAACAATGGCGACCTAGCGGCCGATGTCCACATGGCCATGTCGTTCGAATGGACAGAAACGGTCCTGCTCTGAAAGTATTGAATGCGGGCCGCGAAGCTGGTAACAGAGGAAGAGGAAGGCCTCCTCTGTTTTGCAAAGGCCAGGTGGAGAAGGACTTGGCTTCACTTGGCATTTCCACTTGGCGCCAGTTGCCACAGAAGAGAAATGACTGGCGTACTGTTTTCAACTCGCCGAAAATCGCTTAGGCGGTCACAACGCCAATAAAGAAGAAGAATATGCATACATATGTAAATATGGATGTATGTATATGTATTTACATGCCGTGCTATAGTGTAGAATGGCACGCAAAATTATGTTTCATTGGCAATAAAAAATTACACCTAATCAATTTATATTACAATCAAGAGGCAATTGCAACTATGAATTCAACTAATCGAAAATAATCTTTAAATTTAATAGATCGTATTTCAATGAATTTTAAAGAGGAAACTCCTTTGCAAATGTAGAAGGTTATAAAAAAATACATTTTATGATCTGCATATTTGGATATCTATTAAAATTCAATTAATCAACAATCGAAATGAATGCTACACGCGATGTTGCCAGATTTACCGTTTTAACTGTAAATTACATTTTTCTAAACAATCTTACAGTTCGCACACCGTCTTTAAAAGGGGCACAACTCAAAATTACACGTTTGTTAGAAAATGCGACAAACTATTTCTTAGCACAAGATAATCATATGGGCAAGGGAGACTTTAGCTTAAAGGGCTTTTAACAAATTATAACAAAAATTTGCTCCAGCTTTTGGTGAAAGGTTACTAAAAGCGCTGTGTACATTTTTAGCGCATAATTTCATAAATGTCAAATTTTGAGTTGTGCTTTTTTCCCTAGTACAAATCACATTTTATCGTAATTTCCGATTTAGAGGAATAAATTAAAATTTCTCTTTCAGTTTTTTAGGAAGGGTAGCCTTTAGTTAAAAGACGACCATGAAGGTGCATTCTAGTCGACACAGCAAATTTGAGAAGAATATTTTTCCCGATGAATTTGAATAAAACAAGAAATAAATTAGAAATTCCAGCACGCTCTGGTACTTTAAGAACTAAAGCTTTCTTTAAAAACTATCCTGTAGGAGAGACTAATTTTGAATTATATTTATAAAGTTTATTTTTGTTTAATGAAGTATAATTTAAACGGTCTATGCTATTTTATTTTAAATTTGTCATTTTTAGTAGTTATTTTTAAAACTATTAAAAAAACAAAAATCTTGGTGTTTTAAGGCTATAATTTTTTGGTCGAAAATATAATTTTATATCCGGAAACTTCAGTTTAAAAAAAACACTGGCCACACTGGCTACACATTTACCTTTAGCATACTACAATGCCTTATTTTTAAACAACTGCACAAACTTTTGACAGCAATATTTATGATAAATGAGCTGAATAAATTAACAATATAGAGCTTTGAGTTTTCAAAATGCGCAATCAAGCCAAATTGCATAATCAGTGCGCAAGCAATGGCATTTCCATTGAATGGCTATGATGGATTATGGCAATCATTTAAGCCAGTATTTAGCAACCAACGATACGCCCGGTTTAAAAATAAGCAAATTTATTGCATTCGGAGCGGAATATAACAAATAGACTACCATCTGCCTGTTTGATTAGTGCAGATTTGAGCTGACATTATAATTCCGAAAAAATTCAGCTAAACATAAACAAACGAAATCATTGTTGAGAAAAACATATGTATGTATGTATGTTTTCCGTTGGCGTAACTAAGCACTTTTCTCTGTGTAGAGCTACGTCTTTTTTTCAAACTTCATCCGCATGATATGGAATACTTTCGATTCCAAGCGCAAGACGCGCTATCCATGCCATTCAAGCAAGAGAACCGTCGATTAATGAGAGAAGTTGATAGGCATAAAATGTTCACCATAAAATGTTCACCACTTTGAAACGTCAAACTTTTTAAATAAAAGATTGGCAGTTGTTTCAGGGAAAACATCTTCATTCGACCCAGTTGCACACATAAGTATATACACTCCTCGTCATTCGATTAGCGAACAGCTTAAAGACCTAGTATTTACAGTTTTCCTCTTGTTTATTTAATATTTATTAATTTTGTATAAAAACACAGCATATTATACAATAAAAACCATGTAAACCAAATTTTAAAATTTTATTCTAGTTAAAAAAAGTCAAAAAGAGGGCGCGCTATTCTAATGACCAACAGCGAATGAGGTAGTAATATTTTTAGAAAAATTTCGTGAATGCAGCTTTGTTGCCCATGCAATTTTAATATAAAAAATTGTAAAGTGCCATCGTTGTTTTCGGCCATCAGCGCCACTGATCCTAAGAAATGGGTGGTCAGAAGGGCTGGACCCGTTTGCTCCTCATATCTGGTCGCTGTCGGTGTCATCTGGGAGTTTTGTCGCCATTTGCCTTTCAGCTGTCCAGCTAAATCAAAATTTCAAACTAGGGACGTACCGGGTATCCGGTAGATATCCGGAATCCTGGCATGTCCGCCCGTTTTTCTGTTATCCGACCGGCTAAAATCCGACCGGATTTCCGGATTGCAATTATAGAAGATCCAATTGAAAAATGTATTTGAAGATTTTTTTTTTATATTTGAGTGTTTATAATCAAATTTAATGGTATCTAATTAGTAATTACATAAAGTTAACTATTTCCGATTTATCGGGCAACAACCTATTGCTATTGGGTTTACTGAGGAAGGTGGTGTGCAGAGATAATTCATTTCCAGTGAAAACAAATTTGGAAATTCTTTGCGACTATGCTTCCACCAAATAAAAGGATCTTCTTGTTTGGGTATAAGGGGTAGCTGTAAATATTTCTCCATTTCTAAATCGCTGCCTTTTTTCTTGTACGGTTTCTGCCTTGTCTACCCATCATTTGGCTATCCACATCACTACAAAAACTGGGAATAAGCATCAGAGCCGTTGGCAATTTCCTCAAAGCATTGCCTAATATTCTGGTGAGCTCGCTCTTCAATAGAAGCTTTCAATATAGTTCGCCGTTTTTCATATGATTCCACTGGTTGATCATCATGAACCCAGTTTTTAGCTTTATTGACGCCAGAAAAAAAGGAGTTTTGAACCGGAATCCGGTTACCCGGCAAAATCTCTATCCGGCGCTTCCCTAACTCAAACTTTCTAAAAAATTTTGGAAAATTCAACAAATTTTCATGGAAATTTCGGTGTTTTAAATTTAAATCTTTACAACTTTTTAGGAAGTGTGGTTTTATAGCCAATACAATTTTTTTTCATAAAGTGCAAGTTTCAAGCGGCGGAAAAAGCGCGTTGATTTTTTTGTTTAAAGTTTAAAACTTTGATCTATAGGATTTTGTCTAAAACTTGCACAATATTTTTATAGCAAAATAACAAAAAAAATTTACTTTAGAAATATAACGGGTGATTTTTTAAGAGCTTGATACCTTTTTTTTTAAAAAAAACGCATAAAATTTGCAAAATCTCATCGGTTCTTTATTTGAAACGTTAGATTGGTCCATGACATTTACTTTTTGAAGATAATTTCATTTAAATGTTGACCGCGGCTGCGTCTTAGGTGGTCCATTCGGAAAGTCCAATTTTGGGCAACTTTTTCGAGCATTTCGGCCGGAATAGCCCGAATTTCTTCGGAAATGTTGTCTTCCAAAGCTGGAATAGTTGCTGGCTTATTTCTGTAGACTTTAGACTTGACGTAGCCCCACAAAAAATAGTCTAAAGGCGTCAAATCGCATGATCTTGGTGGCCAACTTNGAATATTATAAAATCAACACGTGAACACTTATTTGAGTTACTGTATGTATGGCGACGAAGTTTGCTTTCAATAAATTTTTTTTCAATACTTTAAACGAAATAGTGGAATAAGTGGAAGTGAAAAACAATGGAAATGGTGCCGTTTTTTATGAATAGCAACTCGCCTTAATATACATATTTTATATAATATATGTATATGTACATTAGGGTGCTCATCGGAAATGTTTTTTTTTGTTTTTAATTTGAAGACTCTACCCCCTAATTTTATTCATTTTTATGAGAAATATTATTGCCTATTTTTATAGATTTTTTTTAAAGGTCATTTAGAGGAAAAAAAACCTAACAAGTCATGTCCGAAAATAGATTATTACGTAACATTTTAATTTTTATTCAATCTTTGAAATCGAATTAAAAATAGTCATTCAAAAACTCATAAATCTACAAAATCTTATTTTCTGACCTAAATCGACAGATCGCGACCTCTAAATGACCTTTACAAGAATCTATAAAATAGGTAATAATATTTCTCATAAAAATTAATAAAATTAAGGGGTAGGGTCTTGAAATTTCCAAAAAAAAAACACATTTTCGATGGGCACCCTAATGTACATGTATTTCACTTCCGAAAAGTGCCATTTGTGCAAATATAAGCGATGTATGTATTGTTTCAACCTCCAAAACACTTGGCTTGGCATTCGGCCTGTTCCGTATCAAGTGCAGTGAAGATTTCGCTAAGAATTGTTACCTTATTTTTTATTTCAGCAATATGATATACTTTAGTGGTTTGATTAACTCCGGCCAAGTACTTCATAAGTTTATCTTCTTGTGGGCTTTTCGTAAATTAAAAACAAATATAAATAAATTGCTTTAAAAAAAAAGATGCACTCCTACCGCAACCCCGCTATCGCAGCGTTTTTACTACTCCTAAGCCAATTCGCTGTTATTGCCAATTCGCAACGGCCACAGGATTTGGCCGCCAAATTAAAGCTGGCATGTCCAGAGCGCTGCAGTTTAGCTTTCCGCTGTGATCCCTACTACAGCGGCCCACCTGTATGGGCGATTGTAGATGACATTTGCAAGCTTTTCAAAACCGACTGTATCTTTGCCAGTGTCAATTGTCATCGTCAGAATGAATGCAGGCCAAGTGAGCAAGATTTTGCATTTCAAAACTTCTTTTTTTTCAACTTTCATTTTCACTTCTACTTATTTACTTTCTTCAGGATTGGTTGCAACCTCACAGCAAATATGCCAGCTAAAGTGTGTGGACGTGTGTGACAATTTGCCCAGTGCACCGGTGTGTGCCAGTTTTCCCTATGTGACTGTGCGCGGTGGTCGAAATGATGGCATGTTAACATTTAAAAATCAATGCGAATTGGACAAGTGGTCTTGTTGGAATGCGAAAGGTTTGTGGCGAATTGATTTAGTGTGAATATTTGATACGAGTTAATGAATGAAACGAAATCTTTTTTCATACTTATTATATAGCATATGTATCTGTCCAGAATGGTACCTGTTTTTGAAGTAAATCCTATCATGTCGCATGGATTAAGACAAGTAATAAGATTGGAAAACACTCTCTCACCTCTTGTAAGAATTTTATTTAATTATTTATTTTGATTAAAAATAATCGTATACCAAAAGTGAATTCCTATACAAATTCATGACGAATCACGAATTATTTTTATTGCAAAATATAAAACTGAAGAGTAAGTACATGAAAAATGTAAAAAAATAATAAAAGGAGCAACTTAAGTTTTATAACTTTTATAAAAATAATACTATCTAATGATTATTTACTGATTTTTTATTTATTGCTCAAAAAAGAGAAATACAAGTTTTTTAACCAACTTTGAAAACGGGGGAAGGTTATGAATTCATTTGAAAAGTTTTTTTTTTTTGTTTTATATATGAAGCCGTGAGAGCAGATGTGGCCTAACCAAAAAAAAATCTGACCTACTTAAAATGGTCTCACATGTGACGAATTTTAAATAAAAAGAAAGCTTATTCCTTAGTTTTAAGGTACAAGGCTACATAACGTACCATCAAATTAAGGAATAAGCGACCTTTATTTTAAAATTTAACACGTTTGAGACTATTTTAAGTAGGTAGTAAAAAAAAAATTTTTGGACCACGTGAACCATTTTCGATAATACCGATAATTTTTCTCGGAAAGATGGTATTTCAAGTATGGTGCCGTACTAATTTGGCACCGATCATTGGATCATAAAGAAATTAACAGTGTTCCTAAATTTTTATAGGAGCATAGAAGTCGGCTTTGTTTTTTAACCGACTTCCACAAAAGGAGGAGGTTATCAGTTCGTCGGAATATTTTTTTTATGCATGTTTGTTTATGTATTTGTTTGCTTAGAAAGCAAAAGTAGTTTCTGGTGTTTTTCATAAGGAGCTAAAAAATCGTCAAATAAATATTTATCCTTTTATCATTAAAAGTAAATATGGGACTAATGCTAAGGCAAATCGAGTACGATTTCGATGGCGTAGCCAAAGTATGTAAACGAAAGCAAACATGCGTGTGAAGGCGAATAAGAAGACGAATAGAAAGAGGAAAACGTGAGTCGTATGATACGAAAACCAAAATGAAGAATACGAAGACGAAGAAAAAAAGGAACACCGAGGCAAATACGAATACGGAATCGATTAAAAAACGAAGGCGAAGGCGAATCCTAGTACGAATAAGACGACGAAGACATATGTGGAAACGAATACGAACACGAATGCAAATACGGACACGAATACGAATTTAAACGCGAGACCGACCATTGCCATTACTTTTCCCATTACCATTCCCAAATCCATTGCCATTATCATAACCTTTACCATTACAATTACCATAACTTTTACTATTACCGTTACCATTACTACTCCCATTACAACTACTTTTACCAATACCATTGCCGTTACCACCAGCATTTTTATAGTTATCCTAATCTTTATTTTTACATTTATATTAATCTTGTCATTATCTGTGTGCATTTGCATGTCAAACTCCCAACAATTAAGTTTTATTTTCTAAGCAAAGAGTAAAACTCAGAAAATAACGATTATTTACCAACCAATGAAGAAGCTCAAAAATAATTACAATTTTTAGTTTGATAGTTGACGGCTGTCAAATTGACTGCCAATTTCTCTAAAAATAAGAAAATTGTTTGAAAATATCACTGCTTAGATTTTTAGACACTGATGAAATAGGTAGATGAAATAGATAGACACGCTAGTAACGAATTTTACGAATTTTTGAAAGTTTCGCAAGAATTAAACGTACTAGATTTTAAGGCTGACTGATCTCGAGTTCTATATCGCAATAAAATTTTTTCATTTGACAATAATTTATTTAAATATCGGACGTCATATTAGGTTTTTACATTTTGAATTCGCAAAACCTTATTTGAAATTTGTAATGAGCAAACTCAAGAACCTCTAAATACCAAATTTTTAATTCAGTAATTTCTAAATTCTTCTAAAGTTGGTTTAGTGAAATAAACATGGCCACCACTCTTTTTGGCGCCAGTATGCGGGGCTTTTCTTTTCGTAGATCCTTGAAGGACACTTTGCGTTACTTTTTGAAAGTAATTGAAAGTATCCATAAAAAAAGAAATTAAGAAAGCTATCAATAAATAACTGTCAGATCGAATTCGTCGAATTAAACGAATTCAATGGCTTTCTGAGCATACATTATTGAAACTACTAATCAGTTTTGAGATCGTTGGACTCTTTTGAATAAGAATAGATTTATTCCGGTTAATTTACCACAATTTTCATGGCTTAACCTTCTAATAAAATTTGTAGTCGTGTTTCCTATCTTCCAACATCTCTTCATGTCTCCCAATATCTCAAGCTCTTCGCGCTCACGTATTTCGGTCTTTCTTATGTTATTATGGAGAATATTTACCTATTCAGTCCCCTATATCGATCCCATATACTCGTGTGTATGTAGCTCGCATTGCGCCCGATCATAGCGTGGTTCTCTTAGGCGGCATCTTGTTTCTCTGCATTGGGTTGATATACATCGTTATACTAGTACTACTTGAATATTTCTGCGCCATCAAAAGTGTAAGTAAATTGATAAGATAAAGTCAATAATGCAATATGGCTGTCAAAAGAAAGAGGTTTGAGAAGGCTTACAACTAAAAATATTTTTGTTGAAGGTTGCCACCTGTTTGAAAATTTTAATACAATGAATTGATAAGATAAATTGAATACTGCAATATGGGTATCAAACTGGAGAGGATAAGGAAAGTTTACTGTCCAAAAAATTTTTTAGGGGGGGGGAGGGGGGGGGCTGCCGCCTGTTTGAAAAATTTTATAAAATAAATTGATAAAATAAATGAAATATGTATTACAATACGGGTATCAAACAGCACAAAAACATTTAAGGCGCCGTGAAGCACGCCGGGTATTTGCTGGTTTTGTATAAAACTGCCAATTTCATACAAAGTTATAATGAATTTTTCTTATTCGAATATCACTTTGAATGCTCAAAAAAATTTTACTTTTTCCGCCGAATACCACCTGTGCTTTACATATTTTCACAAGATGTCGTAACGTCGTTAAAAAATATATATGACTTCAGGCTATTACTACAATAACGACATCTGGTGAATGCACTAAAATTGCACGCATGTAAGTGATTCTATAAATAAATACCAAAACACTTGTGATTATTTGCATGTACAATGTATGTACATTAGACTGCGTCACTCCCCTCACCAAAAAAAAACGGTACTGTGTTTCCATTGGATTTATATTTTAAGACGTCCACCAAAATAATTGGCAAAAAAATTAAGATTTACGTGAGCTGGGCCGATTTGAAAATACCTCAGAAATGGAATTTTTTTATTAATAAAAATCGTTTCTTAAAATAGAATAGTTTTGGCCCAGTTATACAAGTTTTTTGTAAATCATTCTTCGAAAAAAGTAAAAAAAACACATCAGAAATCGTATTATTACGATTCCGTTGAAAAGATTTTTAAATATTTTTATGCAGATTTTTTAAGTTTAATCTGTTCTGTCATATGGGGGAACTTTTTCAAAAAGTTCTTTAAGAAACTCTTTTTATTCATAAAAAAACTCCATTTCCAAAATATATTTAGACAAAAATTAAGATTTCAAGTTAAGAAATCAAGTTGTTTATAGAAAAAAAAATTTTAAATATTTTTTTCTAAAAAAGCACCTCAGATGATAGAAGGTTTAGCTTAAAAATTTAATCCATCGAACCAAAGTAGTGTGAGTAGTTTGAAGCTATTTTCAAATCGGTCTTGCTCACGTAAATCTTAATGTTTTCCGAAATATTTTGGCAAAAGTCTAAAAATATTAAAAAATTTATAATTTCTGTGGAAAGATCGCAATTTTTTTGGTTATGCACCCTAATGTAACATGTATGTATTAAAAATAATTAGGGATATATGTATGTACATATATGTATGTACTTATATTTTCATGCGTAAGTTAAATTTTACAGTCGAGTGAAAAAGCAAGAACATTAAGGGAAGCACGGAACAGGATTTGGTCCACAAGGAAGTGGGCCTTCTTGATACCAGACTGTAAACAAGTAAAGAAACAAACAATGGCATAGTTAATGGAGAAATATGTAAATACTCAAATAAGTAGATAAAATACGCACATTCGCCGGTATTACACAGATGCTTCCTCCACTCGCATTGGCTGGGGAAGGTGCAATATCTTCCACCACGATGTGCACAGATTGTTTCCCTCGGCGCATTGGAGCAATCATTTACACACAATGATTGACATTCTGTCTGCGATATCCTCTGAAGCACTAAGCAAGGAAAATCGTTATGTTTTTTTGTAATTATGTATGTATGTGTCTTTAATTATACTGAAATCTTATCTCAAATTTCCGCCTACTCACATGGGCGCCTCTGACGAGAGCGGTCGCAGTTGGCTTGGGCGTAAAAACACGGATTTAAAATCGTTCTACATTCGTTATTTTCATCTTTGGCCCATACCAAATCCTCAATTTGTGGAGCACAATCCACAATAAGTCCTGGCCTACATGTCGGTGGCGGTGTTGGAGTTGTTGTATTAGCTGACGCCACTTGCGCCGAAAGCCCAGCTAAGAGTGCCAACAATAAACAGGTCAATCCAACAGAAGTCATACTTTTAAACTGCACTTATTGATTTGAGTTGTATAAATTGCTTCCGCCAATTGTTCGCAATGTACTTATGCATTTACATACTCCTATTTATACGAACACATGCACTCGTATGTACCCTACACCATTCTGAGCAGCTTGTTTAGCTTATGAGAACCAGGGAGGCATTCATATTAATGTGTTATGTGTTTTCGAAAATAACTTTATATTTATTTTCCGCGGATAAATGAACGAAACAAAGCTAAAAGTCTTTCAACAGAAGGGATACGCGATTGCTTAAAGCGCCTTAGGTTGGAAAATTCAAATATATATATTTTTTTTATAACATTTAGCACTGAAGCGAAGTTTTTATCAGTTACGAGGTGGTCGAGACATTTACCAGACATCAAGGCAATATTCATATTGACACATAGTTATTGTATGTAAAATTAGGAGCAAAGTAGAAAAAAATACCCATATCTTTACTGTCATTCTAGAAAGCACAAAACATCTGGTAGGGTATTCAAACACAAACTGTGACTAATTAAAATTATAATAAACATAAAAAAAATAAAACGTTTTGCAAAAATCACCGGCCGTGCTTTTTCGCATGTTTCATTCATCGCGCTCACAGTTCCGTAGAATACTAAATATTTATGTACGTATGTACGTTAGGCTGGTCCAAAATGTATGTGAAAAAGTAAAGTCGGAATTTTGATGCTCGCACTTCCTAGAATTGTTCTATACCGAAAAACATATACCCCTTTTTTGTTATTTTGAAATCAAAAAATATATACGGGTCGCTCAAAGCGGTCAAAGTTTTCCATGTATTTTATATGGGAAGAAACCACTTTTCGTAGAAATGGTATAGAATTCTTGTGAATCAATATTTTTCGATCGGAGATTCTCTTCAGGAGATTCCCAATAATAATACCCAATCATTTATTTAACCATTTTTTCATAGTAACTATATTTTATAGGTCCGCCAAAACCCCCAGAAATGGGGAGATAAATAAGGCATCTTTAGTATTAAAAAATGGTTAAATAAATAATTGAGTATTGTTATTGAAAGTCTCCTGAAGAGAAACAGAGTTTTCCGATCGTAAAATATTGATTTTCAAGAATTCCATACCATTTCTGTGAAAAGTTCTTTTTTCCCCATATAAAATACATGGAAAACTTTGAGAGCTTTCAAAATAACAAAAATAAGGGTATATTTTTTTCGATATAGAACAATCCTAGAGGGCGAGAGCTTGAAATTCCGGCTAAACTTATTTTGGACCACCATAATGTACATAGGTTGGTACATACCACTAAATACCTCATACGAAAGTTTTTAGAGATTGTCTTCACCAAATACAAGATACAAAACCACTTAGTACTTATGACTTAATTAAGTACTAAGTACTTGCTATTTCCTCAGTGTAAAAAATAAAGAATTTCGGGATTCTCGAAACTGCTTTGATATATCGATATCGGTAAATATATCAATAGAAATTTCTATCATCAAGTACTATATCGGTTACAATACCAATATTATATACAACATTTCGATAAATATATGTATTTATTATAATGACGATTAATATATCGATATTGTTATCGATAAATATATCAATACAAATATCGATATATATGTATATAGATGAAAATATCGATAAATATATTGACATCATAATAGATAAACGCAACGGAAATTCCGAAATGAGATGTGGTGAGTAAAGGTTTGGTTAATATATATACGTGTGGTAGGTTCAGGTGGGGTGAGTTTAAGTGAGATGTGGTGAGTTTGTGTATAGTGGGTTGATTTGAGGTGCGGTGAAGTTAGTTGTGGTGAGGTAAGTTGAAGTTATTGTAAGGTAAATTTAAATTTCTCCTAAAAATATGTAGGCATCTACTAAATACCTTGGTACTTTAGTGACATTATTTTTTGCGTCTCCAAGGTTCCTAAGTAGTTTGGAGCAGGGTATTTAGCGCCTGCTAAGTACTTTAATTTTTTGTACTCTAGTATCTAGCAGCCATCAGATAGCCAAGCAATTTTTTTCTATAATATCTAAACTTTCCTAAATACTTGAACTTTTTTCTACTCGGGTATTTTCTTAATACGAAAGATTTTTTTACTTGAGTATTTATTAAACTCTTAATTACCTCAGGTTTCTTTAACTTGGTATTGCAGATATAAACACATCATTTATTTGAAGGGAAATGAAACAAGACTTTTGTTACTCAACTTTTCTGGACAAAACCTGTAAAACTGTAAAAAGCAAAATTGTTTTCAGAGAAAGAGGGAAAACCCAAAAAGTACAGGAACGCTACGCGGGTAAAAACTGGTAAAACTGTCGGATACACCGTGGGCCCATTTTTTGTTTACGTGGCAGTTTTTTATCATTTGGCAGTCTGCTAAATTGTACGCAAATACACAGACAAATTAACAAAAATACCTTCAGAAATTGAAATTTCTTCGCTACGATATATTTAATGAGGTGAAAATGCAGATGTACGTTTGTTTTTGCTTATTCAACATTCAAATCGTTTGAAGATTTCTGAATTCCAACATTTTAGTATTACCAAATTTAAAAAGTTCGTTTCGTTATATCATTTTAAGCGATTCTCTATCATTAATGGCAATTCCTTTAACACCTAGAAAGTAATTATTTAATAAATTATTGTGAGTTTAAGACAATGATGTTCTTTATCACAACATGATGGTTTTAAGAAAAACGCTCAACTTTTTTTCACAGCCACAAAACTTTGTGAGAAAAAGTTTTCACAGTGAAAAATTTTTGATAAATTAATTAATTTACATTTGAAAACAGAATCGTAATTTTATGTGAAGTGATGAAAAATGTTTTCAGTTCACGTTTTCACAGAACAGGAATCGGCACACAGGATACATAATAAATTTGAGTGTTTCCGATAACTTCTTGAATTCAGAAAACCTCGATGAAAATTCGTCGCTAGGAGAATTTATTACCAAAGAAAGCTCTTAACTCTTAAACAGCCGATTTTTTCTCTAAATTGAAATCTGATTTTAAATTTGCTAAGTTTGGCAAACATTTGCAATTTTTGGAAACAATGGGGCTATTCATAGTCAAAATATAAACGAAACTGAAGTTAGATACCGCCTTGGCACAATTATCAATGTAATATCTGCCAAAAAAGGTGCTGCTATTATTTTTGAGAGAATGATGCAATAGAAATCAAGATTAGAATGTCTTATGTGGATTTTGTTGGTAACTGTCTGTATTTTTGACTCTTCTGACCTGTTTTCTGGGATGGGAAGAGATCTTGCTTTGATCTACAATTTAACGAAAAAAAAAGAAATTGCGCCGATTAGGTAGTAAATACTACTATTAGTAATTGAGGATGAGTCCTCAATTAATACCGTGCACAAATTATTTTGTTGCGTGCAGTGAATGGCTCGCGTGCCTTAGGTTCGCCAGCTCTGATCTATGTTCTTTGGAGCCCGTTTAAACTTAAATGTAAAAATTCCAGAATCAATGATTTTTCAGATATGTGAACGGAAATGCAAAACGGAAACCAAACTAAAATTTACGTTATCCTATTAGTCATTTAGCGAAGCCATAGCCCCGAACCGATTCACCAATTGACTTCGTACAATCGCAGCTAACTCTAGTTTCTTTTGCTCTGTCGACGAACAGTAAAGAATTTACTTTTTACCCCTACTTTCTACTTGATACCCTTCAGAAAACACAGATCCAGTCAAAAAAGTTCCCATCCTATACTTCCGGTAGAGCATTCAAACGATTTCCGGTAGTGAATTCCACAAAATTCCGGTACTTTGACGTTTTGTTTTTTGTTTTGCTTTCCTTATTCTCCCTTCATCAATTTTGACAGTTAATAAATTTTTGACATTTTCTTTTGCTTTGTCGACGAACAAAAAGAAACCCATTTGATAAAAGTAAAGAATTTTCAGTTGATACAAACAACAATAAATACTCATCAAAAACCAATTATAATCCGTTTGATCTGTGCAAAGAATCAGAATTTTGGAGTTTTGATGATTATAATTGTAAAATAGTTATTTAAATGGGATCAACATCCCTAATGCCGCAGCAAAATCTATCAAAGTAGGACGCAACGCGCGACGTGCTTTTGATGAACACATACTCACTCGCTACTCGTCAAATTCCAGCAATCTGAGCAAAGCGCCAGCGTGCGCAGTGCTGGACGCATTCTGACATGTCCTCTCATAATGGCGCTAGGAACGAGGATGCTTACCGTCCTCTGCCTTCGGCAGTCGGCGTGGATGTCGCACCACAAGTGCTAGCACAACGTATGAACGCCGCTGGTCCACCGCCGCAAACACTTCTGATGGGCTCACCTTTTATGGCATCGCAAGCACATCCTCGGCACCAACAACAGCATCAGCAGCCGCAACATTACAATGAATACTTCTACAATTTGTACGCAACTCAGCCAGGTCAACCAGAGACATATTCAGTGCTACCAGTTGGACATGGAAATTTTCTGAAAGTTTATCACTGCCAAGAAAATGCTGCTGCCGCTGGTTTGCCCACAGAGAGCAATGCAGTTTATCACGCTGGACCGCAACCTCCGCCGCCTTCACATCAATTTCAGCACCAGGCGCAGGCAGCGTTTCATATGCGGCAAACACAGTCGCAGCCACCACCACCGCAGTTCTTCAACAGCTATGAGCTGTTCTCTAGCAATACTTTAATGCCAACCCCAGATAACCAAACAACTCTGGGGCGAACCGAAATTAAAGCAACAACAATGCAAGTATCACAGCAGGCTCCTATTTTTATGCTGAACAACCATGACGAACCCATCTTACCACAAACTGCTGGTACATCAACCACAAATATGATTATTAATAAACTGGTCAATAATTGGTCACCCAAAGTGACTGGTGCACCAATCCAACAAATACCAATGCAATCTGCCCCAACGCTGTTGAGCCCGGAAACATCTAATGCTGTTAAAGACGCTGAAATTGCCAAAGTTGGATGTTCGCAAAATTCAACTAACGATTCTGAATTTGCTGAAGAACCAATGCCACTTTCCGTCACAACTACAACAATTTTATCCAAACCTATGCCAGTATTGCCTGTAACTCAAGTGCCGCCCATTGATATGCCATCAACTGAAAACCATAATAAATCCAAAGAGGCAGCGATCGAAGTCGCAAATACATCATCTGGTGCTACAATAACAGCACCAACAGCAATTGCCCATATTAATAACGCGCCTGAAGTGAAGAAACGAATTGTGGCTGAGGTAAAGCCAATGCGAATGTCCTATTCAGACGTTTTGAGCAAAATAAACAATCAACAATCAACTTCCACCCAATCGCACAACAATAATAAGCATTCGTTGGGGAAGAACGGAAAATCGGGTTCTGAGAGGAAAGCTGAAAATAGGGGAGGTGTGGAAAACGGTTCTGGCGGGAGTGGTACGGGGCGAAGACCATTGAGTGTTGGTGATGATATCAGTCAAGGGCGCTCAAGTAAAAAATCTCCGACACATGATAANGCGCTCCGAATGGCATTAACGGTGTTAATAAAAACAACAACAACATAAATGGTAAAAAGCGCCTAAACAATAAACGCAACGATACAGATGCAAACAAAGGGGAGTCAAATGTAACAAAAACTCAAAAAATAAATGACGCAAATTTGGAAAAAGATTTCAATGCTTACTACAACGTTACAGCAAAAAATAATGATACAACGGAACGTGCATCCAGAGCAACTAATAATGGTTTCGTTCCAGCATCCAACAATACTAATACATCAACAGCAACTACACGGAAATCAAACAAATTCTCATCATCGTTTTATAGCACCTCTAACTCTTCATCTTTCAACACGAATCAGTCACGCGCACGGTATAGTAATGCCAACTCGAATTCCTCCTATTCGTACTCGTCGAAACGTAGCCGAAATACAAACTCCTATAGCAATACCTCGGCTGGGACATCGAATAGAAACTACGAGTTAGCTAAAAAGTTTCTACGGACATGGCTGGAATACACCATAATGATACTGACCTGGCTCTTCTATTTGATATATGATATTGTGGTGCTCGGCTTTAGTGTAGCGTACGATCGTCTGGTACATGCTTGTGAATGTGGAATTGTGTACGCGAAGCAATTGCGCCAGGACTTTAAGCAGAACTCAAACAAACCGAGTATTTGGCTTAAAAACCATCTGCGACTATTTGACGCGCGTTTTAAAAAGAATTCGCAATGGGCTTTTTGGCGTCGCTTCTATCAAAAGAAGCCACCTGAGCCAACTGCAGATAATATGAAAAGTGGACGACTGCCGCAAACGGGTGAGGAAGCCATGTATTCGCTACTTAATTGTAAGGGCAAGGATGCTTACAGGTAAATATCCTATATATAATTTATGGCATTAAATTCTAAATTTTTGAATTCCGTATACAGCATATTGGGCGTACCGCCTGATTGTTCACAGGAACAAATACGCAAACACTATAAGAAAATCGCTGTTTTAGTGCATCCAGACAAGAATAAACAAGCAGGGGCCGAAGAAGCTTTTAAAGTGCTTCAACGAGCCTTTGAATTGATTGGAGAACCGGTAAAGTATTTTAACTTTATGATGAGATGCCTGATGTAATTGCGATACTATTTTGACTTTAGGAAAAACGTCTTGCCTATGATCAGAGTCTAGCTGAAGCTTTACACGCCGAAAAGGCGTGGACTGAATTGCACGATTTACTATCGCAACTACAAACAAAAATAACCGAAGCAGCAAATACAATAAGGTACAATCATTTCTACATCCCAGTCATAGCGTAACAACAAATAATTTAAATATCGAAATGTTATTGTCTAGGTGTAGTACTTGTGGTCTGAGGCACCCCCGGCGGCTAACGGATCGACCGCACTATGCAGCGAGAGAATGCGCTTCGTGCAAAATTCGTCATTCAGCCAGGGAAGTGAGTAGTGCTAGGCTTAAGTTTGTACGTATGTAGAAACAATTTATGATTTTACTTAATTTTGTTTTCAGGGTGATATTTGGGCGGAAACCAGCATATTGGGTTTGCGTTGGAGATATTTAGCACTAATGGAAGGGAAGGTCTATGACATTACCGAATGGGCTAACTGTCAAAAGGGTGCCCTTTCTCATTTGGAACCGAATTCTCATATGGTGCAATATCGCATTGTGCGTGGCGCACAACAACAGCAGCAGCAGCAACAACAACAACAACAATCGCAGCAACAGCCTTCCACTAATCCACATCATTCACCACATCACCAGAATCCTCAACAGCCATATTCGCAGCAGCCTGGGTCACAACATGAAAAAAACGGCAATGGAAAATTTAGGCGCAATGTGCCGCCAAGGTTAGTTATGGCTATTCATATTATGTAAAATTTCTATAATATTTTTTTATGTACATATGTATGGTATTCTTAATACAGCGAAGCATCGTTACATGAGTTCCTCGATAATTTGTATAGCGGTCAACATCCCAATCCGGCAAATTCGTCAGCGGCTTATTCAAACGCTTCACGTAGACGTGCACGCCGCAATTAATTCAATGCCCCATGGAGTAGTTGACAACGCTGTCTATTTTAAACTCTGAAATTATTTTCTCTTCAATTGTACAAGTTTTTATTAATTCATTTGTTTTTACAAAACAATAATTTTAAATTTAATTATGCTTTATTGCATTACATATATGACCATAGAATATTCTACATTATTATTCTCCTTTAAATTGTATCGCATATCTATGCCACAGTATGCAAGTTGAGTAGATAAAAATGCAGGCACTCCTGTATAAAATTTGTCATTTATGTACACACGTTGTCCATTTGATGGCACCGTAATTGCAATTCTTGCAAATTATATATTTATTTGATGTACTCGTCTCGATTAAACGCCATTTCTACCAAATAGCGAGCAAAAGTATCTTCTACAAGAGAAGCAAAAACTACAAAAAAATATTTCACTAATATTTAACGAAATTAACTTCAAGGCAGAACTAGGAAAAAATAATCTGGCGTATAAAAATAATTTCACATTATACGTTATAAATGCAACACATTAATGAATACAATGGATGTGAATGTTCTTTACTATATATTGTAATTAAGTGCATTTGATGTATCAATAACTAAACATTAAATAAACACAACATGCGCGAAATGCATAAGTTGCCAGCATGAAAGCAAATTTGTAGAATTTTTAGTTTGAGGCATTTTTATTGGAAGTACATACACTCTATAACTATATCACCACTAAAAATTTTTCAATTGCTTAAAACGATTCAAGAGAGGCTTATAAAATTTTCAGCAAAATTAAATAATGTGGCAATTAAGAACCAAATTTAATTTAAATCTTTAGTTGCAATGGTACCTCAACTAAATATGTATGTGTAAATAACCGCTCGAGAAAACCGTTTCGTGCGCGGTTTTATATTTTCAAAAGATCATTACTTTTATTTATTATCAAGGCTGCGTTCGTCAGCATCAGTCTCTTTTATTTCTAAACAATAATAGAGGGAAATTCCTTACTTGCGCAAATAAGTTCCACTTTTTCAATATATTGCTTGGTTGGTTGGCTTACGGTGCGGTAAGCGTCGTATTGTAGTGTGTCGTAAACTTTAAAAGGTTAAATACATGTTTAGAAAACCTGACTCTATTTTTAACAGCAATACGACAATTACGACGCCGTTGGGAATACCCCAGTTGTAAAGCGCGATAAGAACTGCCAATCGCAGTCGCACCATAAACGGCAAAAGAACTATGCTACTGGCGTATGCGGATTATATCGACATTGTTGACCTGAGGTTGCTCTAGCGGTAAACAAGGACAAGGAATATGCATGCTGATGCTGTAAAAAACTTGGGTTCTGCGGTAGTAGATTATCTCACGAAGGCCCTGAAAATGGGGAAAGTGGTCCCACTACTCCAACCGGGAAAACCGGCCAACAAAGGAGAGTCCTATCGGCCGATAATACTTTTCTTGCAACAAATCGATGAGAGATAAATATAACGATTCTAAAATCGATACATTTATTGATACAAATATCGATAACATGCGCGATAATTTATATTTTCGGAGCAATTGATAAAAATCAAAATCTAACCGTAAAGTATGAGGATTTAAAAGCACACTCCTATCAAAATTTTAGCAAAATAAAAGTTAGATTTTCTTCGCGCTAGAATGATTGTTTTTCCCATCCGGAGCGCCAAATAAGGAGTAGAAAGCAGAACGACCTTTACAGCAACAATATGTCCTTTATTTACCAACAAATGTAACCACATTTCATTTAAATGCATAACAAGAATTTTTTCACAGTTTTAACATTCATATAAACTTTTATTTTAATAAATTTGTTATTTCTATACTTTCATTTGAATAATAATTACATACATTTAAATTTTAAGTATTTAGCTACATGTAAAATAATATATTTATATACTTACATATATGTATATATACATAAATCCATACATGTAAATAGTTAACATTACAATAAAGTGATAGTAAATCTATTTGTAATACATTTGTATACAAATATTAACGGTTAAAAGAAATAACATTATACATACACCTAACTACATATGCACTTACATATATATGTACATATGTACCCTTTTACTTTTACAGCTTTAAAGTACCTTCATTCAAACAAGTATGCCTAAAACATACATAATATGTATATTATACATATCATTAGGCTACCAAGTCAAAAAATTTCGCGTTTTTTTTAAGCAAGGAAGCGTTGACAATTTTAGCTTTTCTTATGCACTTTTTTTGAAATGTTCTGTTGTTTACATATTTAGTAGGAGGCCAGGTGCAAACTTTATTTTTTTTATATGCGATAGAATTGAGAAAAAGATGCGGTAGATTTTAACTTATTCAACAAAACAATATATGTACATAACCTAAGTCGAGATAGGCCATTTTCCCTTTAAAGCGATATTTCATCCGGTTCCAAAATAATATTTTAACGATTGCTAGATGTAATTCAAGATGCCATCTTGATAGAGACCTCACAAAAATACAAAATTTTTCAAAATTTTTTTATGTATTTTATTCAAAGTCAAACCTTCTAAAGTCATTTAAGCTTTTTTAAATTGCCGGGCACAGATATGTACACACGTACATAATACTTATAAATAATAAGAACTCAAAGAGTTTTTTCTTTGACTAGCAAGCGTTTAAAATTAGAACATGAACTTATGAATTAACCTTTTTACAAATTTATCAATTTAGAAATGCACCGCCAAAAAGTGTTCGTAATGCTGCCAAGTTTTTTTTTTTGCTTTATTCGATGTTGCTAAAAAGTTCAGTACTTCGAACAAAAGTTACCGGACAAATGGAAATAAATTGTAGACCTTAACTCCCCGTCTCGACATGCAAACGCCGATCTCAGGCGAATCATCTCATAATGGTTTTTATATGAAAAAAAAAAAAATATTTGTCGAAAAGATTTCGCTGTGAAATGAAAGGGTTTTTTCACAACGTTTTGTGGCTGTGAAAAAGAGAAGTAGATAGTTTACTAAAAAAGAAATTGTAAAGAATTTCGTTGCTTTTCACTGACAAAATTAATTTACTAAATAATGACTTGCTAGTTGTTAAAGCAAATGCTTTTAATGAACGAGAATCGCTCAATATCAGGCACCCGACCAGTTATGACTTAAAATAAAAGTTTCGAAAAAAGTTTATTTCCGGCTAGAATTTTTTGATTACAGTAAAAAGTTGACTTTTATTATTTGAATGACACAAAAACAACTAAACCAAGCCAAATTTTTTTTATAAAGAATAAAATGCTTGACCAAATAAAAACAAACCCATAATACTATTTAAGTAAATTTGGTATCAGTCGATTAGCTTTTAACAAGTGAATAAAAAACTAGTTACAATAACATATTGTGCATGCTTTAAATTGAAGGAAGTGCGTAGAACCTTCAAAAAAAAATTTTAAACAATCGGAATTCTTAGCCAGTTAAAATTTGCAATTTAATCTACGCATATAAGATGCAATAAATCTGCATACTCGTTGTTTTTTTTTTTTATTTAAATACTTTACTTTTTATTTGGCAAGCCGTTTATTATCGCACGCAAAAAAATTTGTTGGCTTTATTGAAATGTTGTCATATGACTGAAACAATAAAACTCAGTTTTTAACAGTTAAGATTGTACAATTTCCAAAAGAGTTAGAACAATACAAAGGCACCCTTGATGCATACAGAGAACATCATGCGAACGACGAGGACTTTAACCATTGTCTTGCACGAACATTTTAAGCCTTGGTTTTTTGAAATTCAGCATAATAGTTTTTTTTTGTTTTTCACTGGTTAAAATGATTGAATGAAATAAAGAAAAGAAATACATTTTTCTCTTTCGAAGTTCGTACAAAACTAAAACTTGACCCTAAACTGATTCATATGTAAATAGCAGAATATTTCAAAAAAAGTTCTTTTAACTTCCAAGTTGCCACGCTACTAACTATTCGCAGCTATTTCTGAATCCATAAAAGACCGATTTTCATTAGACTCGGTATGCTAAACGGTAGTAAGTAAACGAATTCGGTGTTACCAAGCCATATGAAACAGGTAATAGGCATTGGAGCAAAAACCACATTTACTTTTATTGTTTTTTTTTTGTGCTGCTGGTATCTAAAGTGTCAAAAAGTATTCTCTACGTACATTTTTGCAATTTATTTATTTTTTTTTTGTAAAAAGAAATTAAAAAATATTTGACATTTTAGAGCCCAAATAATTAAAAAAAAAAACAAGAAACAAGAAAAAAATCCAATCAGTTGCTTCACTGCTAATCTGCGTGTTCAATATGTCTTGGTGTTAGCATTATGGCCATTGATTTAACGAAAAAGCGAACTGCGTTGCATTCAGAAATAGCCTCTATTTATTTTATTTATTTTTTAGTTTTACGCAATACACGCCAATAACCACAAAAAGAGTGTAGTAATTTGCTTGTAAGTTTTTTTTTTTTGCAAACCAGACGCGTCACACGTGTAGATTTCGGCTTAGTCTTATTTATTAAATTTGTAAATTTGGTGGGAATAATATTCTTTCACTCGTATTTCGCACAATTAGTTACATACCTACTTATTTATATACGTTTTTTTTACGACTTTTTTTTTAGCTAGCTTTTATCTCATCTTTAACAACAATAATAAAAACTTCATATTTAAAACACTCAAGAACGTGTGCTTTTAGGACTTTGCAATTTTTTCATCAACATTATCATCATTAACACTTAACTGCTTGCCTTTATGTACATAAGTATGTATGTATATCAACTTCTCTGAACTCCATGACATGAAATAATTTCGAAATTTATGCATTTCAGACAATAAAACATCAAATGTTTAGAAATGCCGAATTTCCACTAGTCATTGAAATGTCAAAAAACGTGCCTTGTTTATACCAGCGCAAGAACCACATTAACAAAAAACGAATTTGACCTGTGTCTTTACAGCGTTAATGAAGCCTGCTATAAAACTTTAAGAAAAGTATACAAAATAAAGTAAACAGGAAGTACTTTAATGTTCTATGATTGCATTTTTATGAAAAATTTTGAAAAAAAAATACATACTTCTGACCTAAGCTTTAATTTTTTTTTTTTTTTTCTTAAAAACTATAGTTGAAAAAGTCTTTAAAATGATGACCGTATTTAGACTATCAAAAACATATAAAATGAAGAGCTTTGAGTTTATTTCGTCAATTCTATGCTGCGATTTCTGAGAAAATTGCTTTGTTATAGGTATTCTTGATACTGTCAGTAGTGGACTATTTGCCATTTACCGGGGAGAACTCAATAAAGAGAGCAAACAAAAGTCTGTAAGCAACTTTGTTGCTGCAAAGGCCGCAAAGGTCTCAAATTTTCAGCAGACAAATTAGGGAATTCACAATTTCCAGCTTTTCAACTGAAAATAATATACTTATTATTTGCCAATATTTTCAAAAATAGCCTCTGTATAAATAGTTTTTATAACTGACATTGTTATTAAAAAAATAACAATATTCAGAAAAAAATATTTCAGCCTTTTTCAATTTTTCAAAAATTTGGGAAATCAGTCGCCAATCCATAAAAAAATATCATATTTATTATTCATTTTTAACCATAAAAAATGGGACATAGTGGGATGTGAGAAATAATAACAAAATAACCAGAGTAACAAGTACTTATGAAATTCGATGTGTAAACGTCAGTGTCCCGAACTAAAGCCGAAAACTTCTGAAATATGCCCAAAAAGTCCTGAAATAGGCCCGCAGTGATCCCAAAAGGACCCCGCGGTTGCTGAGAACTAGGCCCAAAATGGCCCGAGAAAGTCCCGAACGACCCCCGAAAAAGTTCTGAACTAGTACTAAACTGGTCCTGAAGTGGCCCAAAAAAAAAATCCCGAGCTATGTCAACGAACAGCTGCTTCGGTTTTTTTCATTTGCAATACTTCCGAATACGTCTTGACTTACGCGCTTTGAGTGTCGGTTTAAACAAGGTAAAACTTAATCACTATTTTTTAACCTAATGACACGAGTATTTTTGTTGCACAAATTTGTCATTAAAATGTTCGTCATTTAATTACCAGTGGTAATCCGGCATAAGGATGTATGTATGGGTCAATACATGTCAAATCGGCCATTTTTGATTTGGATGCATTTTGGTGAGAGCTTTTCATTTATCATATAAAAAAGTTCTGCCGAAGAAAAACATATATAAAATCTCTTCGAAAGTTCAGAATTTAAAATAATTACAAAAGTGCTTCTGGTCTCGTTTTAAAGGTGATAAAGAGCAACATATTTAAGATATAAAAATAGAGAATTTTAGAATTTAAAAAACCGAAAAAGCTAAAACTCATACATATTAATTTTTCGTAAAATTTTTTTTAAACAGTATCTGTAATTTATATTATTATAAGAACTGGAATTTTCTCTTTTAGCAAACTCTAACCGAAAACTAAATTTAAACATGGTTGGATTTTCAGTTTACAAAATTTTTTTCAAAATTCAAAATTCATATCTTAAAAAAACAGCTTGAAAATTTCAAAATCTTTTACTTTCATTACGTGATAAACGAAAAGCGCTCCCCGAAATTTCAATGAATCAAAAATGGTCCATTCCAAACATTGGTCGCTTTGACATGGATTGACCCGTATGCATTATCATTGTTGAGTGGAAAATAGCAAAACTACAAAACGGGCAATTTTCATTTTTATTTGTGGTCCGTGAACAAAAAAAAAAAACTTAAGAAATGGTATTGTTTTTTTTTTTTACATTATTGTACTGTTCTCATTTTGTCTTGCTAGTGTACTTTTTTGAAAAGCGTTTTTTTATTCAATTTAAAACATCTGCACTCTTTAACGCCTAAATTACATAATTTATCTATATAAAGTATTCACTTTAAATCAACATACTACATACATATGTACATACTGTATGTTTGTATTCCCTAACAGACAAGTACTATGAAAATAGTTCACTTTTTACGTATCCTTTTCCATTTGGCAAATAAATTCAACGAATCCATAGTGGTAATCTTACATTAAACAAATTTTTACAATTTCACTTAAATTTCTTCAATTTACATTTAGTGTACATAATATATGTAGGCATATCTTTAGTATTACATATGTACGTACACATCTAAGCTTACGTAATTAGGACTTTCAAATAGTACTTATTACTATCTATATATACATACATATGTATGTATGAATGTATACTAACATAAAAACACATTTATGCGTCTGCCATGAGTGGTTGCGCCTCCTCAACTATTTCATTAATGGCGATTACATATTTTAAACGGTTTTTTTTCTACTTTTATTTTTATTTTTGTTTTAATTCTATGCAGCTTTTGACTAGTAGCATTTTTTGTTTAAGTTGCTCTTCATGCGCACAGCAAATACAGACATATATACATATTTGGATGCTACAATTTTTCAAACATGGCTTGGCTATACAGAAACATAAACACTTACTTACATACATATGTATTTCCTACATACATACTATATACTGCACACATATGTATGTTCATATAGCTCTGCAAAACTTTCTGTAAATTCGCATTGCTGTCTCAGTCTCAGAGAGCACAGCAAAAAATATGTAATTGCAAAGTTAAAACATTGCAAATAGTGAACTATTTAAATATTATTTTATTTTATTTATTATGTACATATGTATATGGTTGTTTTTAGTTTCTACTTCATTCTTAAAAAAGACGAAACCTTGGTGAAATATTCAAATTTTTGCTTTCCTTTTATTTGTTCTATTTGTTGTTTCTTCTAATTCAAATTCAATAGAAATGTTTCACAATTATTGTAGCTGTTGCTATTGTTGGGGGTGTTTATACAAGTTTTTCTTGCGCCCACGTAAGTCCTCACTATAAACCATATTGTACATTTCCCATGCTACTTAGTGCACCCTGTATGCCATTCAGGCGTAGACAGACGCACCACGCTGCGATCGGTTGCTTGACTTCGAACGCTGCTGAACACTCACTCACTTTGTGGTGTTTTTAGCTGCTCTAACTTACGCTCGGTGTAAAGTCACTTTCATTGTTTCATCTTATTTCACAGATGTCTGAGGTAGTGCTGTCCCTTGTAGTAGTTGTTGTCGTACATAAGTTGTAGTGATTGTGGAATGCGTCCGCGTCCTCAGTCGACTCAAGACCAGCCAGCCACCCAGCCGCCTGGCAAGCAGATGCTGCACCGCATTCCTTCCTAAAATCGCGTACGTTTGTTGCTGTTGCTTTTGCTGTTGTTGTTCATGTTGTTTTAAATATTTATTGCGTGCGTACTTGCGTGCGTGTATCGTATTTACCAGCCATTACTGATACTCTCCAATTTGGCTTTGGTCGCAGCCACCGCAGTGGCTGCCGCCGCCGCCGCTGCTGCTGCTGTTGAGGAGACGGTGCCGTTTATAGGCGGCAATTGTTGTTTACCCGCCGCCATAGCAGCCGCTGTTGCAGCGGCGGCAAGGAACGATGAAGACGTTGTAGCAGGCATAAAGTTGACATTGATATTTACGGGATGCACCACCGGCATTGACGCATAGTTTTTCTCGAGTAGATCGGCGCCATTGAGGAATGGCACTAGCACGTTGTAGTCAACGTTGAGCGGCACATAGTAGGTACCTTGGCCATGCAGCGCAAAAATGGGCACGGCAAAAGAGCGCGCCGCATGCAGATTAGGCGACACGTGCGTACTGCTGCTAGCTGTACTCAAGTGTGATTTGGCGCCTATCAGTCCTGTTGCGGGTGCACTCAATTCAGTTTTGATATCGGCGAAACTGAATGGTTTCTCATCGCGTCCGCACATCAAACTGGCGCCGACGTTGGTGCTTGTGGTGGTTGGCGTGCGCACAGACGGCAAAGGGCGTGTATCACAGTCGTCCATAGCGCTGTTGCTATTGACGCCACCGCCGACTGTCGCTGCCGCCGCCGCCGCTTCGGCTAACTTGCGCTTCTTCGCCATGATGGGGGCTATTTCCGGTTCGGTGCCGTCCTTCGAGTGCTCCGAAAGCGAGTGCGTATGCGAATGTTCGCTCTGCAACAGCGGTGGCGCCGGACAATGTTCGCTGGATGTCTCCTCGTCATGCAGCTCATGATTGAAGCGCTCTTTTATGTGATTTTTGTACTTGTAATTGTTGTTATGTTCAATATCATGTGACGATTCGGAAAAGTTGCGCATACGCGCTGACAGCAAGCTATCCGTAGTGTTGTGATGATGGCTCAGATGAGCGTGATGATTCAGCAGGGAGTCGCGCGGCGGTGGGGAATGCATATTCGACGTTTCGGTGTGTAGTAGCGGTTCACGCGACGATGACTCAAAATCGTGATTACTCGACTCGTTATGGTGATTTAAAGTCGCCGGCCCGGTAGAAGTTATAACCGGCGCCTGATGCGGACGCTGCGGTGAAGTATCCGCTGGCGCGCCACCCACCACCACTACCGCACTGCCACCGTTAGATATTGCCGCCGTCGTGCTGGTGGCATTACTCAATGACGCGCCCGTCGATAGCGTGGTACACTTGCTGGGCGCATTGTTCTGGCTGCCGTTGCCATTGTGCTCATGTACAACGCTAGTGCTTGTGCTGTTGGCGACCGCGGCAGCTGCCGCTGCGACAGCGACATTACGTTGCAATTGATTCAAATGATTGCGGAAACTCAAGTCCTTTACATCGTTGTGATCGTTGCTCTGCTCGATGTCCGAGTTGCCTAGCAAGTCACGCAATTGACACAGCGGCGGCGCCGTATGATACGCTTGATGTGGACTGCCGCTTGAGGCGCTCACGTTGTCGGGTATATGACAGTTGCGCGACTTGTAGCAGTCATCTGTTAGATACAAAAAGGGCATTAGCGTGTTTAAAAAAATGTGTATGTATGTGTGTATGTGCAAAGTTACTCACTTTTCATTAGCTCTACGCAATGCTCTTGCAGGCGCGCCACCAAGCGATAGCAAAACTCCTCCATGTGGCTTTCGTATAGAAACTTGGCGGCCTCCTTCATGCAGTCGGTGTAGCCCATGCGATACTCATTCTCCTTCTGTATGCACTCGTTTTGCAAATGCTTTAGGTGCCGGATGGCCATTTCGATAATCTCGGTCTTCTCTATGCGACCACGCCCCTTACGTTGATACTGCGGCGGAATGAGACGTGAGAGATCAGCCAGACAGGAGTTCATGCGATCGCGTCTACGCTTCTCAATGATGCGATGCGACAAAGGATCTTGCTGTTGGAAGGGAAAATAAAGGAAAACAAATTTGTGATTCGATTTGATATTGTGTTTAAGGCATATGTAAATATTACAAAATAAAATAAAACAACAATTCAAAAGAAGAAAAAGAAGAAGAAGGGATAGTGCGTTATCATTGCTTTATTATCGCCATGACCCTGGCCATGGCGCAACAGGTTGTAACATTATTTCACAATTCCAAAAAAAAAAANGGGATAGTGCGTTATCTTTGCTTTATTATCGCCATGACCCTGGCCATGGCGCAACTGGTTGTAACATTATTTCACAATTCTAAAAAAAAAAAATTTGCTTAAGTTACCATTTTATGCATTTATTGCTTTGATATACATAACTGCTTATGCCTAAATATTATATCTGTAGTTATGTATGTATGTGTATGTATGTGCATATGTATATGCGCTTGCGTACATGTAAGGAATTTGCGGTGTTTGAGGGGGGCGGTCAGGGAGCAGATGTAAACTTTTATTCAAAACCATTGGCGAAAAATATGAATAAATTATGCATGTATGTATGTATGTGCGTATGGAAGTACATAAAAATGCATAAAACTAGTTAAGCTAACTTATTGATCTTAGCTCATAAATGCTTATCTATATTTGTGTTCATTAATATATGTATGTATGTATGTGTGTATGTATGTATTTGGGCACCACAGTTTGGCATTCAAAGTTTGGATTCAAAAGCGGTCGTGTTCACAGTGCATTCATTCATTTGTTTATTTATTTTTATTTGAAATCAATTTCATATATGTATGTAAATATGTATGTACATATGTATGTATTTTTGCAAAACTATTCTGTAACTGTTTAGCGATTCTGTGCGATGATGCAGAAGAACATTATTTTGTACGAGTATGCGCGCGGCCGCTGCTGATCCACTGGGTGCAGAGGTGGTGTCAAACTAAATGCCATTTCCTCTTAACAACTTCCAGTTTTCTTCACTATTTACTTCCTGTCTTCTTCTAGTGCGCCACGCCCTGACTGCGCTGTTAGCTCTGAGCTCCCTCACCAAAGGTTTATTTTGTTTCGCTATTTTCTTTAATTTTTTGTTTTAGAACAACCAAGCGAGCAATAAGCCTAACGTTACGCTAATACGTGAGTAGAGTACGTATTAGTATTATAGAATTCTGATTAGTGCGAATATTTCGTTTGCGCTCATCGCTTGGGTTGCTAAATGTTGTTGTTTTTTTTTTTTACGAAAAAAAGTAAGGAGAATATTTACCCTCGAAGTTTTATTACGTCTTCCGGTAGCATATTCTGCATCATCCTCGCTGTACGCTGTTGCTGATGTGGAGAAATTTAAGCTAGATTCTGTGCAATAAGGAAAACTGGATACTGCTGCTTCGCTATAATTTGATTGATTGTAAAAGAAGGAGGAAGAATAAAGGTGAGTACAAATGAGCGTCAACGATTTGCTTTTAATATTTTTCAAATTTGATATGTACGTTAATCAAAGAAATTCAAATAAATATTAAAAAAAAATAATAAATTAATGAGTATTACTAAATATAGATACAGATATGTATGTATTTATGTAAATTTACAATATGGCGTGCATACAATACATACTTAAGAGTAGGTTTGGCATAATAATATAAACTATTTCTATAGCTTAATTAAGCGATATTTAACAAACACGTTTGTCTTTTATTTCTCTTATACCGTATACGGTATGTATTTCCACTATGCATTTAAATGACAAAAATTTTAATAACAAAATTAGGCATTACAAAATGCCAGGGACCGAGAACGTCTTGCAGTTTTGGTTTAATTCTACACTAGAACCAACTGTAATGTCAAGAACGTTCACACCAAAGAACTAAATGGGCAAACAAGTTTTGACAACAGTTTGAACGAGAACAAAAGGTTCGAGAACGTTTCCGTAAGAAAAAAAATGCGAACGAAGCTTTCGGAAACGTGATCAAGAAGAACAAACTTTCGGGAAAATTTCCAATAAGAACAAAATGAGAACGAAAGTATCGAGAAGAATTTCAACGAGGATCAAATAAGAACAAAACTCTGAGGAACTTTTTGCTAGAGAACAAAACGAGAACAAAAGTTTTGAGAACTTTACGTTAAAAAGGAGAAGGGCGTCTGCGTGTTTGACTGAAAAATAGTTTCAGTGAGAACCACGATCGTTAATTCTAAGACCTAGGTAATCTGGCTCATTTCAACCTCCAAATTGTCCATTTATGGAACAAAGTTTCTGTACAAGAAAAGTTCGTGTCTTAAGTCATTCGTTGACTTAATATGCATAGTTATCTTTCAGTTCTTTTCTGATTAATTTTAATATTCAAACATTTCGAACTAAAGAACGCTATGTGAAAAACGTTGTTCTCGCTTCTATTCTTCGCGAATACGTCAGAGAAGATCTGTTCCCGTTTCGTTCGCTGTCAGAAAGTTCCTAAGACTTTCTTCGAGAAAAAGTTCCTTCGGTTTTTTTGTTCCCAAAAAAATGCACCCTAATGAACATACATATTATGTATATTATCGGTTTAACTTCTTAGTAACTGAAATGAATGAAATGCGTGAATGTGTACATTCAACACGTTTCCAACTCGCCTGAGTGGTAGGTAAAATATTACACGTTTTAGAGACATGTGGCAAAATTCTTTGAAAACTGTACAATTTGCATGCAAAAGAACATACGTTTGTATGCACGTATATCCCTACGTATAAATGCCGGTAAGAACTCAATAAAAAAGCACAAACAGACAGTTAAAACAGTAATCATAGGTATGTATGTATGTATATATATACGACAACAAAGAAATACTGGGCCATGGAGAAATAAAAATTTAACGCGAAAACAAAAGACGTAACGGAAATAAACGTAGATATATTTGTGTATATGGGTATGTGCAACAAAAAATCTATAAATAATATATAAATAAATTCATACACATAGTATGTGTGACTATTTCGACATTAATTTCGTGAAATAAATCGCCTTAGCAAAACGTGAGTTACTTAAAATAAAAAATAATTTAAAAAACAACAATAAAAGCTAGAAATCGAAAAGCAGACAGCAAGTAAGCACGAGAAAGAATTGAACAAAAAACGGAAAAGATTAAAAACAAACTGAACTAATGTACTAAATTATATTATGTGCTTTCATGCATATGTATGTATGTATGTACATATGAATGTTTGTACACCTCGTTTCATAATTATAAGCGCATCACATATTGACAAATTTTAATTACTTTTCTTTTGGTTAATTCATTTTAGATATTTTTTTATTAAAATACAGTTAATTTTTTAACAAAAACCGTATAAATCCAAGTTACAAACTTTGTGTAATATTTAAGAAATAAATTCAACAAACTTTGGTAAAAAAAAAACGAGCTTCTTATTCTTAATTAGATTTGTTAGGAATATTTTAGGTGTGTAGCTTAATCACCCATCCAATTTTTGTGTAATAAAGTGCCAGCTTGACATAGCCAGAACTTGTCGTTAATTTTTGGTTTTTTTTCCAAATTACTTGTATGGAAGAAAATGTACAACACCGTCAGCAAAAAAAAAATCTCAAAAATTAAATCGAATTCCTAGCCACTACTCCTACAAAACTGCATACTGGAAGTTTTTCTAGAAATTCTGATTAAAAAGTTTTGAGATTTAATGACCCTTTTTTAATTTGGCGAATTTTTATAAATTCTTTACAAGGTTTGAAGCTTTGAGTTACATAAAAAAATTATCAAAACTTGTACAGCAGTAGTGTCCCTAATTATGTGGTCACCACTGTAATTATATGCAGTTATATGCAAATGATAATCAGCACAGCAGGCAAATTTCACAAAATTCCTATCTTCTTCGCAACAAACAATTTTGAAAATAATCGAAAACTTTGGGTTCATATAAATTAATCTTTTATTTATATACGTACATACATACATACGCACCTCTTTATGCGCATACTCTCTCCTTAATACAAGTGGCGCTAAAGTCGTTTCGCAAAACAAATAAGCAGAAAAGCAAAATTATTTGCATTTGAATCTCTCGCGCGATGGTGGCGTATTGACAGAATCGAGACGTTTCAAGTAGGAGGAAGCCGATACAAAGCAATATTGTACATACTTTAATACACCCCTGATTAAGTGTGTATATGTGTAAGTTAATATGAGCACAAACATGCATATGCTTTATACAAAAATACTGAGTACATATACATACCTATGTATGTATGAATGTCTGTATGTTTAATTAGCTATTAAGAGCATCTCATGCCTTTGGCGCTAAGATCTTTGGCAATTGACACGCGAGGAACATACAACATCAAAATACCGAGCGCATACGAACTAAAAATAGAATTAAAAGTAATAAAAATAAGAATAATCAAAAAAAATTAATTCTAAAAAAATAATCAACTGACAGAAATCTGAAGAACTTTTCAGAAGAAGCACCAGCCAGTAGAAAAAAAATATCAAGTTGAATAACAAACAAATAAATGAAATTAAATAAGGCAAAAGAAGGAAGTTTACATGCCCCTTTAGAAATTGTTAAAATCTGCAATTTCAAATATTTGCGACGACCATAAAACCGATCAAAAATAATCGAAAACGGTTCAACGGTGGTCCAAAGTTATCCGGTAATATTAATACCAAAATATTAAATTAAAAAAACCTTGCGATTTATTGACAATCTTCCTACTTCTTTGAAGTCGGTTAAAAATTCTCATTTTCGTTGTTGGTGTTTCCGACAGGGTAGGACTGTGATGTAATGTGGAACGATTTTCCGTCATACCTTGTCAAATTTGGTTTGGAGACAAACCGGTTTCGGCATTGTGCCATCTTCAGTGTAATTTTTTCGTTCTCGAAACACAAATTTGACAAGGGATGACGGAAAATCGTTCCACATTACATCGGTTAAAAATGATTTGTGAGCTAACAAACTTCTAACCATGATACAAAAATAGAAGTTAGTTTCATTTATTGACATTCCTTGAACAAGTTTATGACATTTAACGAAAATCATGCTACCGGATTCATTACCGGCAAAATTTTGGTTTATTTAAAAAAACAAAAAAATAGACATTAGTGAAGTTGGGTTGAAAATATTAGGTCCATTCTTTATATTTTCTGACTAAAGTCTGAAAAGTGTCAAAATACAAGAGCGGTATACTCTAAAAAATCTGTTTAAAAATGCGACTATAAATCGAGTATATTTTTGTTTATTTTTAAATTTTTTGGTAAATTTACACGATGAATATGTATTTTCCTCGATTACACATTTTCGTGTGTAAAAATCCTTTTTGTTAGTGGCTTTACACAATTCTAAGGGTGAAATCAAACAGCAGATGTGTATTTTGTAGCTTGTACACACTTTCTTAGTAAATTTACGCACGCCGCAGCAGCTATATTACACTCTAAAAAGTCCGAAATTTAAACAAACTATTCGTTGAATAATCGAGCATGGAATTTCGCGAATAATAAGGTGGGAAGTCAGTAACCAACCTTTTAGGTAGGAAATCTACACAATTTTTTTTTAGAGTGTAGCGTTCACTAAAAGAGAATAAGAGGAAAATGTAAAGGAACACAAAAACCACATTTTTAGTCCAAAGAATGGCAACACAAAAACTAAAGTGGCATGTAACTCCATTGTTTTTGGTACTAACAGTTTAAAAATTTTATTGAGGGTGTATTTTATTACACTCTTCCAAAATCTGTGAAAACCGCAGTGGTTAGAGCTTTTGTGAATTAAGGTAACGATATGTATGTATGTATGTTTGCTTGATATTCTCGCACTTACATGCGCGCATACATCATACATTCAGTATGTATGTATGTACACATGTATATCTGCGTGTTGTTGTTTACACATCGGCGTCTTGGCATATTAATCGAAAATGGTGTCAATGCTTCTATTATATTCGTACATACTGAAATACATATACATACTTACATATTTACACACTAAAGGAACTAATCAGTGTGTCTCTATTTCTGACTCTAAATCGAAAACAACAAAAGTGACCTCGTTTCTATTCGAATTTATGTCTGTGGACTATTTTGCTTGGCGTTGAACGTCATGGCGTATGAGTAATGTGTAATTTACATTTGGATAGAAATACCAATGAATGTGTGTGTATTGTCAAATTATGTATGTATGGCAAAGAGTTTCTATTCTTGAAACAGTCACAGCTGTTCACGTTTACATACAAATGTATGTATGTACCTCCGTAAATTTTGACAACGATTAAAATAGTCACACAGGCTTGCGAAGTTTAACTTTTACACTTTTAAAATAATTAAGTTATATTTTTTTTGAAATATCTACACTGAGGGAAATAATGCATAGTAAAAATGAAAACTTTATATTTGATTATCATTAAAAAATGTTCGTATTTAAAAATTGATTACGCTCGTATTTGACTGTTCACATCTGAGTATATATATTTAAGTGTACATACCCATCCCAAGCATGCAGAGACAGAGTGTCCAGACTTGGCGATTTCGCGCCAATTCGGCGATTTTTTTTGGATATCTGCGCGTAAAAAATTAGGAAATCGCCATTGGCGCTTTTTGGCGATTTTTGGCTATTTTTCCCTTCAGATAATTTTTTTCCAATTATAAAAATATACAAAACTTAGTTTTCCACGATAATTTTACAGAAGAAGCTAATGAACTGCGTGATAAACTTGACTTCAGAAGCATATTAAAAGACTGTCAAAAATGTTTACATTACCCTAATCGAAGGACTTTTGAAACGATTACCTAGTCAATTAAATACCATTAAAAATGCTTTGGTTTTGTCACCAGAAAAGTGTGTAAATCGCAAGAGGGCGAGTTTCAGGGACCTGCCAATTCACTATTTGATTTTGAAAGAAAGAAAAGCAGCGGAAACTGAATATATAAATCTTTTGACTTTCCCACGGAATAACTTTTCTCAGAACCATTCCAGCCGACTCTGAAGAATTTTGGATTATTGCTTACAGAGTGAAAACCGCAACAGGCAATAAAATGTTTGGAAATATAAATAATATTCTTCTTATCCTTGCAGCAGCACATGCTTTGTTGAGCGCATTTTTTTCCGTAATGAATTCAACAAAAACAACGATTCGAAATAGAATAAGGGGGAGGAAAGCCTTAATTCAATAGTTCGAATAAAGTGTTATATGAAGGCTAATAGTTTTTGCTGCAAAACGTTTCCAATATCAAACAGTATGTTATCATGGTTCAATAGCTCAATATATGACAACAACAGAAATGTAAATCATTCAGACACAATAGGTGATTTTAAAGAAATTGTGGAAATAGCTGATCTCGCCAAGCGTATTGTACGATTAATCATTTAATACGAGTTATAATAAATTTAATAATTGCGCAGTCCTATTGCAAAATGTGTTGAAACAAATATTTTTAAAGAAAGTTGTTTGTACGTCACTATTATATAAGTGATTTGTGTTATTTATTAATACCCTCTAAAGGTCTTATATTCGTTTTTGGTTTTAAAAACTATATTATAACAAGATCTCATTTTTAAAATAAAAGATTTGTTAAATCGATTTCATCAATTTTATAAAAAATAAAACTGACGATTTTTGGCGATTTTTTCAGAAATTGCGCTTTTTTTAAACAATATGAACGCGCCGACTGTTAGTGCTGCCACATGATATAATTTGGATACGACAATTATGTATTAACAGTAGTGTTGGGAAGTATCGAGTACTTTTGAGGATCGAGTTATTTGGCATCGATACTTTTAAGGATGGGGTATTTTTCAGAGTACGGAGTACTTTCTTTAAATATACACATGTTGGTAACATTTCAATACTTACAGGTCTATTCTGCACATTACCGAAGATTTTGTAACCGGAAAATTGTATTACCAAAAATGTTACCAGTTCTTGTTACCGTGATTCTAGGTACGTTGGTAATGCAGTTAAAATATTCAGCAATTCAGCTATGAAAAGTTGTGCAAATCCTGGCATTGCATATTTCACGGGGCAATAATTTGTTACCAGCTTATGAGATGGTAACAAAATTTACCGGTTATAAGAGTACACAGAATGCGGAAAGGTTTTAAAAGTTCACAGTAACTTTATTTACCGGTTACAAACTTTTTATTACCAGCGCAGAATAGACCTGTAAGTGTAGAAAGCTCACATGCTGGCAGTATTTTATTTAAATTAATATATGAATCCCAAATTACGTCAAATAAATTGCTAACTGTAATGTGCAATCATTTCTAAATACCGTTAAATGTAAATAAAACTCAGTACTTTTTAAGTCCATTCGGCACTTAATACTGAGTACCTTGATTCGATCCTGAGTACATGTATCAAAGCAATTAATGGAACAGAGTATTTTTGAGTACTGAGTACTTCCGAGTTCTTTTAAGTTGTGAGTACTTTCGAGTTCCTTTTATGAGTATTGAGTATTTTCAAGTTCTTTTGTGAGTACTGAGTTCTTTGGAGAAATCAGTATCGATACTTTTAAAAATCGGGTACCGTCGATCCTTTTGAGAATCGATTTCTGAGTACTTTTGGTATCGATACTGCCCAACACTAATTAACAGTATTTGAAGGCAACAACATATGAAATGAGAGCGAAATTATGAAAGCGCGACAGCAAGGCGAATTTATACAAGGTGGTGTTGATGCCGAACTTAGATTTTCGCCGCGGTACTTCCTAATGTCATAATGATGTGTCTTTTGTAAACAAGGCGAATTCATATTACAATAAACAACACTACATTTTGACATAAAGAAGCACCGCGGCGAAATTCTAAATTCGCCATCAACACCACCTTGTATAAATTCGCCTCTCACTTTTATCTGTCGCTTGGTTGTGGTAGTGCTCTTCTGGGGCACAAGTCGTTACACAAAATAATACTTTACTCATTCAAATTTATTTACAACCATGAAACGAACAATGTTTAAAAACAAATTGGTAGCCTACATTCCATAGAGTTACATGCTGTCGGTAAATACAATTTTAGGAATATTTGGATATTGTTTTTTTTTTTTGACGTAGAATACGTCTTACCTTAAGGTAGTTGTAATTTTTAGAGCTTCACAAAAACGCTTATTGCACGAGAACTAATAAAGCGATTTCAAAGAAAAGTGTGGCGTTTCAAGGATAAAATTCCAAACCTGTCGACAGATTCATTTTTGTAAATAACCAATTCGGTTTCTGTCGTAAAAACAACGGTAAACATTGCCTTATTTTGGGGTCAATTTTGAGCCTTTAAAGTGCTCTAGCAACTTATTGTTGGCATATATAACTTTCATTTTCGGGATATAGGTTCTTTGGAGCAGTAGAAATATTATCGGGTACAAATTTTATATAAATTTAACAAATATTGAGCATTTTAAGGCAAAAAATTGTTGAAAAAATTTGCAAATTTTTTTCATTACCAAAATGCTCGAAAACCGCTCGAATGATTTTGTTTTTGTTTTCTTTAATCAAAAATTCAAGAGTTTTCCTTTCGTTTGGTATATGGGAAGTATTGGTTGATATCTTCTATATATGTTTATTTTATTCAAATATATGGGCATAAATGATTTTCCATACAAAATCACCTCGTCATCATTTTGCAAACACGTGCACGCATTGGAAGCGTGGGAAGGAGACAAAAAGTATGTATGTGTCCGTAAGTACATATTTCGGGGTTTATCGGTATAATAATCGATACTTTGTCGGTTTTATTACCGATGTTTTTATCGATTTTGCTATCGAAATTTTTATCGATAATGTTATTGATTTTGCTATCGATATTTTCGGAACTTATCGATATAATGATCGGTATTTTTTCGATTTTGTTATCGATATTTTTTCTCGATTTTGTTATAGATATTTTGTTGACTTTGTTGTCGATTTTGTTATCGACACTGTAATCGATTTTATGATAGATTATTTATCGATTTTGTTATCGATATTTTTATCGATTTTGTTATCGATTTTATTACCGATATTTTTATAGATTTTGTTGTCGGTATTTTAATCGATTTTGTAATCGATATTTTTACCGGTTTTGTCATCGATATTTTTATTGATTTTGTTTACGATTTAGCTATCGATATTATTATTGCTTTCGTTATCGATATTTTCATCGAATTTGTTATCGATATTGTTATTGGTTTTGCTATCGATATTTTCGGAACTTACCGATATAATGATCGATACTTTTATCGATTTTGTTATCGATATTTTTTATCGATTTTGTTATCGATTGTGTAATCGATTTTGCTATCGATTTTGTCATCGATACTTTTATCGGTTTTGTTACCGATATTTTTATCGATTTTGCTATCGATATTGTTATAGATTTTTTTATAGGTTTTATATTCGATATTTTTATTGATGTTGCTATCGATATTGGTATCGATATTTTTATGGATTTTGTTATGGATTTTGTTATCGACTTTATAATCGATTTTGTTATCGACTTTGTTATCGATTTTGTAATCGATATTTTGATAGATTTTGTAATCGATTTTGTAATCAGTATTGTTATCGATTTTGCTATCGATTTTGCTTTCGATATTTTTTCGATTTTGATAACAATATTTTCATCGATTTCTTTATCGATGTTTTTATCGATTTTGCTACCGATATTATTATCGCTTTTGTTATCGATATTTTTTGCTTAGTGTGTGCTTTTGTTTTTTTACTTGGATATGCTCTTAACCATACCACGTATTCTACGTTTAAATTTAGCGGCTGTATCTCCGATACAGCCTGCAGGCCAAGACGAAGGCGCTGGACTGTACCTTTTTTTTGCTTTAGTGGGAATGAGTCATAGTATTTTGTAGAATCAGTATTGTTATTAATATGGCTCTTGACTTAAGTTTATTACTCATTGCAAATCTCTGGTGAGAGAGAGGATTATATGGGGTCCCTTGTTACATGGGTTCATCGAGGAGTAGCATGCATTCAGCAACAAGCTGTTAGAAGTCGCTTGAAACTATGTATAATGGCAATTCCATCGACACTAACTTAACCGCCAAAAAAACGTAAGCTACATTTTTTTCTTCAAATTTGTTTTCATGCAGAAGTACTCCTAATGCATCTGGATGCATTTCTGAATCAAAACTAAAATTATCTAAAAATGTCGCGTCAGTTTTTTGGGTGTTAGAGGTGGTGATCCCGTGCAAACATAAACTGCTTTCGTAGGACTCAAGTTAATATTTTTCCTACATTTTTCTCCTCTTTTTTTTTGTTGGCAATTACACTGATACACAAAAATTACCTTAACAAAAGTTAAATGAAATTGCAAATGTGAAGGGTTATTTTGTATCTACAACTAACCTGTAACCATTTTCCCTGGTACCATTTTTCTTTATTAGATATATCGTGATGGAACTGCTCGCCGTGATGATCGTCGCTAACGGCACCCAAATTTTCAGAAAAAAATTTACATGTCAGTAAGAAGTTTATCATGCGCGACATATTGCATCCCTTATTATTGTAGGCTGTTAAAAAGTTGATGAACAACTCTTCATAGTTTTCAGCTCTGTGGGTTCCAAGAAAATTACGAACGACATTTCAAAAACATGTCCTTGCAGATTTTTCGATCGAATTAAGTTTTTCTTCAAACTGTTCATCAGCCAATAGGTCTCTAATTTGTGGCCCTACAAATTTGCCTCTTTTATTTTGGCATAACTTGATTTTTGGGAATTTCTGTTGTTGTTTTTTTTTAGTACGACATTGACTTTTAACAATAACAAAAGTTATCAGGATTAACTGCATACATACACTCTGGGCATCTTCTCACGATGTGTAGAAACAACAATCACAAAAATACCGTTTTAATGTCAATAATAATTTAACGTTAATTTAGCAGAAGCACACTTTGGTAAGCAAAATATGCGTAATCACTTCAGTAAATTTTAACTGAGTAACAGTAAAGGAAAACTGAGGGTGATTGAATAAAACTAAGTATGAAAAACCAACTTAGTTTTGTTTAAAAAAACCACTGTTTATCAGTGTTATGTTCTACATTTTAACCACTTTTTACATTTATTGGTAAAAATAACTTTCATTTGCAGAAATTTTATTTTTCGCTTATTGGCACTGTTGATTCTCTTCAGGATTTTACATAATCACATTTTCATGCGTTGAACTAATAAAACCAGTAATTTTTAGCAAAAAAAAAACCGACTTCAACTCCCTTATAAAAAAAAATATATATATATATATATATATCTCATGATCCGCTGATCGGATCTTAACCAGATTAGTATGGGACCACCTCTGAGACACTACCTTTCCGATGCAAAAAGAATATCGGTTGACGTGGTCCAAAGTTATGCGGTAACATACATAAAAAAATAAAATAAAAAAAAAATATTCCGACGAACTGATAACCTCCTCCTTTTTTGGAAGTCGGTTAAAAATTAATTGAAGTTGTTTACACTAAAACGAAAATATTTCATATTCTCTTACCATTTTGCAAAATTAAAAATCCATCTGGCGCAAACAATCACGTTCTCAAACGATTGAATGCCTTGAAAAATCCCGTGTATGCTGCATGATCGTACTGCAAAACGCGTGCATTCATCATCGGCAGTTGAGAGCAGCAACTACATATGTATGTACTAAGTGCAACCAACGACGTCAAAAGCGCAAAGCTTAACGTCAAACATACTAAACATATATACCATACATATTGTCGTTTAAAGTACAAAACCGCGTATCAAGATAAATAATGCATAAATAATTTTGTAGAGAGTAAAAACACTCATATTTCAAAATGGTTCTCGCTTTTATACACCAATCGCATTTCTGGCTAGTATATTTCAGCACGAATGGATAAGGCTTGAGCCAAGAACTTCTGTGGGCGAATCCAATTTTTGCCGAAAAATGTCAGTTACGCGGTTTTGCAGAACGACGATACGTGGTTTTGTACTTTAAACGACGACGTGTATGTATGTATACAGACTCTTGACTAACCCCACTAAATTACGTAGCCGAAAACGTTTCGATTTCAACTGAAAACAGCACAAAGAAGATCACTCGTTTAATTCATGAAAATTTACGCGACAAGTAAGTAAAAATAGTATGCGCCCGGCCCGCCGTCTTGATTCATTGCTTATTGCTGGCGCGCTGATGCACGTTTTTCCCCGTTTTTTTTTTATTTTTTATTTATTTTTTTTTTTGTCGCGTTAAGCTGCCAGTTGCCAACGAATTTTTTGGTAAATCAAAGATGCTCAAAACGACAAGTGTCGTAGCGTAAAAGAGTAGGGCAGTGCTGCGACTCAATAGCGACTGACTAACGAAATGACAAGTGCAAAAAGACGCTGCCGTTTGTTTCATCATCAGCTAGTTGTAGCCAGATGGTATTTGGTATATAATTGTGCGATTAGATGTGAAAAGATACGAAAGAATGGGGTGTGGCCGATGTCGAATAACGGCGTGCCGTAAAAAATTTAAATTTAACAACAAGCTATGATGGCTCGTCGTCGTAGCCATCAGCAGGCAAACGCTCAAGACTGAAGATTTTTACGCCAGCACAATGACGAAAAACCGCATCATTCATGCGATGAGTGTCCAATGCCGCCGCCGCCGCCACCACCGAGTTGATCGGTGTTGCAGTGAACGGCTGTGTCGATCGGCGCAAGCAAGGTGGGAGTCGCCGCCCGATCACTAAATGATATGGTACGAGTATGCATATAAATATCAGTGTTGCCGTTTTAGTCATTTCCCACTAGATCTAGCGACTTTATTTTCTACTTAGCGGGAAAAATTATAATTCGATAACTAGCGGGATTTTTAGCGTTTGGTTAGGAGATCTAAGCTAGTTCTTAACGATTTTTTTTATAATGATCACAATTCGTTATAGGGGTTTGAAAGCAGTTAGTTGAAAGGCAGTTTACACCACTTTTAACTAAAAGTTGACTCAAAAAATCGATAGGACACTGAAACGTTACTTGCCGTCTCTAATTTTTGACGTTTAACTACTTTCGCGTTTTCAACATTGCATCAAAACACTTCTGCAATGCCAAAAACTTACAAACAAAAATTCAGCAAGCAATGCAATGCACTTTGAGCTGCAAGTTACACGATTTGCTTGCACATGCTAAAACTAAACGTTGGATTCTCAGTTTTTTTCCTGGCCTACATATAGGGTTGGCAGGTATTAGCAGATATGTAATACTAGTAATTTTCACTCATCTGTTAAACACATTCTATAGGTTTTATGCGTTCGATTTATATATTTGAATATTTAATTAAAAATATCCTGGCGAGGTTTTTTCACGAAATATTTACTAGCACGTAAAATTTCATACGAAACAGATTTCATCCATTAAACAGATATGTAGGTGAAGGTCATGCCCTATTCGGATCTTCTCACATATATGTATATATGACAAATTATTAAAGAAATTAGTTTTTCGTAAAAGTTTACGGAATTTAAATGATTTAGCTGGATTCTAGCGATTTTTGTTTATAAATCCGGTAGGACGGCAAAAAACCAAGTGGCAACACTGATACATATGTACATACTTACACCCGAATTGAAAGTATTTTTGTTAGAAAATAAGATAGATATAATAAAGAAAAAGTTGTGAATGCAGATTAGCTTTACTTTTACAAATACAAGTATGTTCAAATGAATTGTATGCGCCCAAAACAGCACTTTGCCACTTAGTAGACAAGCGCAACACAACGCCAGGTTGGTATCCATTCACAAGCGTGCGAACGTTGCCAAAGAATTTTGTTTTCTCGCATTTCGATGTATTTTTAAAACAAAGCCGATTTTACATACAGTTTTGGTATACACTTGCAGTTGAATTCTTAAGAATGTGAGTGCATAGCGTTCTTCAGCTCAAACGCCTAAAATTGTGTGCAATCGATGAATTCATTTGTGGTGCAAGTAGAAGTTTTCGTTTTTTCGACTTTTTTGCCTCTTAGATTAGACTTTTTTGATATAGTCAGCAAGGTTATGGTAGGTTAGGTTACGGTGGTTGCCACTCCGCACAGTCTGGCAGAGAGACACAGTGAGTTCTTGTTCCTTTCTCTCAGTTTCTCATGTGTTACGTTAACGTACCCCTGAAGGTCGCTAATGTCCACAGAGTCGATATCAGCTAAGCACTGTTAGCTGTTAGTTAACTGAGGGCAGATATCTTCCCCCTTGCAAGGTCATCTGCCATGCAATTTACAGGTATTTCGCTGTGCCCCGGTACCCATACTTGGTTAATAGTCACTTTCGCGGTTAGATCATTTAAGTTTCTTCTACATTCGACAGCCATTTTGGAATAAGTGTTGCTGCACTATAGAGATTTAATCCCTGCTTGACTATCAGAATAAATTTTAACGAACTGTAGAGAAGTTGCGGAGCTATTAAACCAAGGCTCCCTTCAGAGCGTCTCTGACGTGGTAATATTTCCACGCAATTCGCTGACAAAGAGACATTTTATTTCGATGTGTGACCAGCCAGAAAGACCTTTCTTTCTGCGATTGAGAGAGCGCCAATCCATTTCGGAAATATATTTCAACTTGCTCGTGCTGCACTATTAATTTCCAATTCGCCTTTCGGAAATAAAAAACCTCTTTCGTAAGACACTTTAAAAGCAAGGTGTGACTGCTCTCAATTTGACAGCCTTTTCGAAATAGATTGCA
>NW_016160744.1:59869-60015 GCF_001687245.7 Rhagoletis zephyria | reverse complement strand
TGAAGAAAGCTGCTGGCTGCTAATACTTCATCTTCTAATTGTACTGCCGCTGACAACTCATCTTTACCACAATTTAAATCGTTAAATTTTTTCAGCAATTGACTTTCATTTTCTAACGACAATTGGGCTTTTGTTTCGTCACTATC
>NW_016160744.1:50194-57610 GCF_001687245.7 Rhagoletis zephyria | reverse complement strand
TGGTAGGAAATGGTTCCGAATTGAATGATTTTTGCCATTTTAAATGTATATAGATGTAGGTGTATCAAATCCCATTACCTTATCTATCAGAAGTGCTTCCAGATATAAGCGATATGGTAATTGCATTTTGTATGCGAGGTACCTCATTCCCTTTTCGAATACACATCACTTTTCGCCATAAGTTTGGTAATGATAACATATGCAGCTGTGTAAAATTTCAGAACGTTAACAGATGCGGTTACACAGATAAGCGAAATGAGAAGGTGAGCTGGTATGAGAGGTGCCTCGCCCCCTTTTTCAATACCTACCGCTTTTCGCCATAAGCACGTTAAAGATAGCGTATGTTCGTTAGTCGTCTATCTTTTTCGGTTATCCCTAAAGCGGGACTTCTTCTACTTCTTATTTGGCTCTGTAACCACATAAGCGACTTTGGCCGGGTTCAATAAAGCACACCAGCTGGAGCGTAGTTGTCCATCGAACGACATGACCAAGCTGCACTATATCCATGTCGTCAAGCACGTAGAGCTCATCGTTCCATCGTATGCGGTACTCGTCGTCGCCAACGCGTAAAGGCTCATCGAATGTTGTCATTGTCCATGCTTCTGCGCCATATACCAGCAGGGGATTCTGCGTTGGACTACGATGCTTACATTATTATCGGTATATCTTATTGTTCCCAAGTAAACGAAATTCTCAACTTTCCCGAAATTATAACTGCCAAGAACGACGTGGGTGCCAAGGCACGAATGCGCTGACTGTGTGTTTGATAACAGGAGGTACTTCGCCTTGTCCTGGTTTACCACCCATTACCTTTATTTCCTTATCCAACTTGGTAAAGGCAGAACAGACTTCGCGGTTCTTTTGACCGGCATGCTTTACTGCGCCTTAAACGTATTTTTGTGCTGTTTCATACCCGTTTTGTCATATTTCATTTATTTTATCAGTTTAATTGAATAAAATTTTCCAAACAGGTGCCAGCCATCAGCAAAAATATTTTCGGCGATAAACCCATGATAAAAATATAGTAAGGTAGAACCGCTGAGAGTCACTTTGAAAATTCTTGACGTTTCCAAACAATTTAATTTTTAAATTTACTCACAAACTCACACACACAATTTCATTTTCAATCTCAAGCAACAACAATTTCGAACAATTTCAATTTTTCATTTTCACTTTTATATCATTTTAAGCGAAGCGCACATTGGCGCGATTCTGTCGTTGCGAATCCGCAAGCCCAAAAATTACAACAATGCTACCCATACATTTTAATGCGCTAGCGCACACTTGCACGATTCCGTCGCTGCGAATTTTTCGAACATTCAATGTTCCTCTTTATTGACGCGTTCGAAACGCGGCTTGCAGCGTTTTGAAAGCGTCAAAGAAGAAGAAGAAAGGGGTCACAGCAATAAAGGCAAAGAAAAAAAAACGTGTAATGTACAAAAACTAATAAAAACGTTCGTAATAATAGTATTTTGTACGATTTGGGCACGCCGAGTGCGAAAATACACGAAATAAAGGGAAAATTGAGTGAATTGTACATCGGAAATCGACGGGAAAAAATCGCTCAAGTGTGCGCACGTTTGCGGATTCGAAGTTAACAGCCGAATTCGCAACGTATTCGCAACGATGGAATCGCGCTAATGTGCGCTTCGCTTTAAAATGTTGGCAAACTTCAAAAAAAAATCATGGCCGACAAATTGAGAGAACGGTTCTACCTTGCTATGTTTTTATCATGGATAAACCTTCCTAAACCTCTTCAGTTTGATACCCATATTGCAATGTTAATTTCATCTTGTCAATTAAATAAAATTGAAATTTTCAAACAAAATTATTTTTGTTTGTAAGCCTTCTTAAACCTTTTTATTTACACAGCCATATTGCAACTTTCTTATGTTTTTCTTTCTATATTTTAAGTTATAGCTCTAGCAATACATCGGTGAAAACTGCATTAAATTACATACATGTATTAAATTTCGAGGGATGCGCGCACAAACCTACAGACAACAGGCAGACAACAATTCTAAAAATTTTTGAATTGGCTTTTGTTGCTCTAATAAAGACCTCCATATTAATTTTTCTTTAAGATCTATAATGTACACACATCACCCTGTTACAATTTTATTATATGTATGTGTAGATGAAATTTGTGACACTAAAATATTGATAAATAATTGATTTCCAATGAAGATTTTTTTTTGCTTTTTATGAAAATTGCGCTCCAAAATTTAGACGACGTGAAGTGGCGTAAGTTGAAAAGTTTTCATTTGGTTTGCGTTCAATAGCTATATCTGATACTTTTTTCTTCCTTCCAATTTTACTCTTAAGTTTGTGTATGCGCTTTCGCTGTTCGTACTTACTGGAAATGTTGTTGAACAAAACTAATATCTCAACTGATCTCTCATTAACTTATCCAAAAACTAAACAGAAGATGGCGCATCGCCGAAACCGGGTTGTTTTCAAACGAAATTTAACAAGGGACGCCGGTACTTCGTTCTAAAATAGATTATCCGCTCACCCTCAACTAACACCAAGAAATACTCATAGTTGCTTGGCTAAATATTTTGACTCTGATAAGAATCTTTTTGATAAATAAATTTCAAAGCAGGCAGTTGGATTCCTCTCAAAAGCACCCTTTGGCATGGAAATTGGTACGAGTCGATACAAATTTTGCATACATGAACTGGAGAGAGTCAAATTTATCATTCACAATGCAAGCGGTTTGACTAAACGTGAACATGGCGTCCAGAAATCAAAATATTTTGATTTTGGTTCAAATTTCCCTCAAAAGGTTTGTCAAACCTTCAAACACAACACAAATAGTTTGAAGCAAAGGGATATTTTGCTTGGTTGGTTTAGCCGCTTGTGTTGTGAATTTCGCTCTTTAGAGAAAATGTTAAACGAAGCTTATTGAGTACTAATCCATCTTAAAACATCTCATTTTTAATTCAGAAGCATTATGTTAAGGAATGTAAGCACTTCGCATACGAATCAGCTAAAATCTTTTTGAAATAACGAACTTGTGCGCCATTTAATCTCTTTGCAATTTCAACCAACTTCAAGTGTAAACATATCTTTGCTAACCAAACAATTTCCTGTTAAGAGAGAAGAGGTGTGCTCGCCGCGTGGAATGGAGTTTGCGCAAGTAAAATTGTAGTAAATTTTGACATAGCACTGCGAGAGGTTACCAACAAACCACAAGCGGCAACACAACAAACTCATTACAATCATGCCGCTATGTGACCACGGTGCGTATGTGTAACAAAAGAGAGCGTGACAGCGCCAGCCAGCGAACTCCAGCGAGCGCAATTTCAATCGGCCAAGAAATCTCGTTGCGTGCGGGCGCTGTTGGAGTAAAAGCGCGCGTTTACCGACCAACAAATATGAATAAAACAGACAATGGGAATTTATACTGTTAATTTTGCTTTTAAATTTTTAATAAAACAATTACCACCACTTAGTTGATAAAAGTGACACATGAGGAAAGTGAAAATAATTGTGAAAAAGTGTTAAAGCAAAAAGTATACAATGAAAAAAAGAGGGAGGGTAATTATTTGAAATGCAGAAAAATGTTCTTTATTCGCTACAATTCGCAAAGTATGCGAAAGTGAAAAATGGCTTTGTATGAATAAGAAGTAAGTGAATGACGAATGAAATGTTGCTTAAATTGTTAAATCAATAGCAGCGATGCATGCTAAACGAAGCGAGCTGAGCTAACTTAAGCTGAGCTATGTTGTGGTGTGATGTGCTGTTGGTCGCGATATGATATCGCAATTAAATTGAGCAAAGGTTGACGCATTAATTGCTAAGGAGGCAAAAGTGAAACAACAAACGCGTTTTTAGTGATTATTTATGCGTAAATATATCTATGCATGTCTACGCCTTGCTGTTGGGGTATGCGTGTGTGTACTAGGTCAATGGCAGCGATAATCAAAATTTCGTTGTTCATACAAAAGTATGTACATACATATGTTTGGGTGTATTTGTAAAGTACAAGGAGTAACGACTATCAAGGAAAATGCCAGGAAATAATGCAAATTGAAAATGACTACAATAACACTTCATAAAGGCCCACAAAATTTGAATAATTCGAGAGACAATACTTTCGTGCGGCGGTATGTGAAGAGTGAAGCCCACAAACGAGCATGAAACTAGCACATATCCACAACAAAGCGTGCAAACAAAGGCAAAAGTCGCATGTGAAAGAAGTGAAAAAGTGCTGGCATACAAACACGTATATGTACATACGTACATACATATACACTTATGTATGCGAGTTTTGTACTTATTTAAATACTCGTATATATTCATAAGTTTCAATAAAAAACAAACGAGTAACAAAGAATGTAGGGAATAATGAAAAGGAAATGCTGTAATACTTGAATAATTTGGCTGCTCTCACAAAGGCACAACATGGCGTATGAGCAACCGGAGATGGAGGCACGTTAAGGCTAACAATGTGAGAGTCAGCGAAAGTCAGTGTCGGCTATAGATCATAAAAAAGTCACAACCTAAGCGTAAATAGGTGCTTCAACACACACACACACACACTTATGTACATGTTTACAGGCCTGTAAACGCTTACACACAAACATACATGAGCTCACATGAAAATGCCGCCTGCTGATAGCAAAAGGATTGCGGCGCGTGTGCGCCTAATCGTATAGAAATTATATTTAAAGCCATAGACATACATTAGCATACATAAATACACACACATCTGCATAATTTTATTTTAGCTTGCCATTTATTGGAAATGGGATTTTGCTTTAAATTGAAAAAAAGCGCTGTTGCTTATGCTAAAGCTCCTCTCAATACATTGACACTTTGCGTAAATCTGTTGCTTTGGATTTTTATCGATTATTGTTTGCTAACTGGTTTCAAAAATACAAAAAAAAACAAGCGAAGCAAACGGCTAATAATATCGCAATTAGGCGCGCACTTGAATGCTGGGAATTTATGTTAAGTAGAGCATTGGCCGGCCACTGCTGGTCATTGCCGTGGAGCAACGGTAGTGAGAAAGCATACAACGCAAAAAGTAACAAAAAAAACATGAGAACTGCTATGCTGTCGCACATCTTTATTCCTTTGAGGATGTAATGTCATAACTCGATTCGATTTTTACATTCCGTGCTTGTGCTTCGTACTTTTAGCATATGCCAAAGAAAGCAGTTAGCACTATGCTGTTTGAATACTTTTCGAACTTTGTTTGAGTTTAGTATCTCTGAGCGGGCAATAAGAAAAAAGTGTGCAAATAAAAAGTCCTTCACAGAAAAAACTTGACGGAAAGGAACCCCTGATACTCGTTAAACAAAATTTAAAAACTACATACTTCAATACACAGCATACACATAGCATTTTGGTTGAGTTTTCAAAATACTCACAGAATTGTAATTCGCTGTAAAAACAAACCCTTTTTTGTATGTGGGGCACTTCATTTCAGTTAGGGCTTAGATAAACGACCCCTCACATTTTGTATGGATATTTATCACGGGGAAATTTCACTCAGTCTATGCGAAGTATTCAGATCAAAAGTTGGCATGCACACATGGATATGCTATGAGCCAGTTTCATGATATATTACCCTAATTAAAGACCATTAGGGTAATCAAACCTTAGTAAACCTAATCCCTAAGCATTCTCCTTCGGGTATAGTGATAAGGATATGGTTTCAAGCTGAAACTTGTCGGCATTGATATTGATCGCTTCTTTTACGCCTCCGTTTAAACTGTAACTTAAATTTTCAAGCTTATGTGAATGACAAGCCCCCTTTAATATAAATCAATATGTATACTTAATTGATGAATTCAAACAATCGCCATATATTAATCCAAGTTATATAGCTCAGGTTCCCAAAACTTCCAGCGTCCATGAATCTTAGATTCCGCATTCAAATTGAGGATCACTCCCTGTCCAAACAAGTGCTTTACGGATTCAAGTTCTTTCATAAATACAGAATAAATGTGACATGCCAGCAGACCCATGACCACTAAATTTCTTCTCTGCTCAGCTTGCGGGTAGCAAGCTACATGTTCAACATCTTTCAAGATGTCGAAAGTGGAAATAAAGTACCCTTATTTGTAAGCTCGTCCGCCATCCATATCTGGTGAATAGTTAATTGCTCTTCGGTCATGTTAAGTACTGTGCGCCAATTTAATGCAATCTGCGAATTACTTGTGACAGAGTTTAATGCCTTTAGAGCTACCTCGCTGTCTGAGAAAAATAAGGAGTATTGTGAGGTAGTACGTAAAGGTTCCACAGTTTTCTATATAGCCGCAAGTTCGACTGCGAAGATGATGCAGGGCTTGGCTTAGAAGATGCTGCAACAGTCTGGTAAGCGGGACGACTCTTTTACACCTAGTTTTTCGAGTACATGCCCACGATAAGTTGATATAGGCTACCAGACCACAAATCCCTTTCGAGGTGGTGGGTTAAGATAAAATAATTACATATTGGGTGGCACCTAGAGGAATTTTTTAAATAGACTTCGTTTAGTCAGGTAGTTACTTAAATTTTTCTTGTAGGTTGAGACTCGAATAGCAAGTATTAGATTAACCACTCACCAGAAAATCAACGACTCACAAGTGCTCTCGTAGGACGCCATTTAGCCATGTAGACTTGTATGGTTTGGAGGTTACTATAGCCCGAGAGAAAATTTCTTTCAATATGGGTTTGTACTCTATTTTACATTGGCTTCCTCCTCCATTTTTTGTTAGCAGTGGCACCAGAAAAGTGCATCTTCAGAAGTAGATCCAGGGTTTTCTAATGCGTTTCTGCCCACGCGCCGCCGAATCTCTGTAGGCTCGATTCCCAGTTTGTATAACATCCAAAAAGCTGTTTTTAATTAGCAAATACAAACCTCATCGTTCGGAGGCGAAGTAAAACTCTAGGTTGAATGAAATCATCCAGGTGCACACAATAAATTGGATTAAAAGTCCTACCTAGCGCTTGGAAAATTTGTGTAAAGACAATTGCTTTATTTTTTGTGAAAAAATATACTTGTGTGGTTAGTACTCCTACTTATCACCAGTACGATTTGAACTACGGTATAGAAGGCACTGTATGCATTACTGAGTCTCCTTGTTTGAAACGCGGACCATTCACGCAGAAAATCCTACAGAAATATTTATACGAGGCACCGAAGTACGTAGCCATGTGGTCAATAGCCCCCTGATCGGTTAGTTTTCCCATAAGAAAATTTATGCTCCATTTGAATAGTTTCTGTAGACTCTGTTTACTCTACTTACCGATCCGTTTCACGAGACATCACTGTGCCCCAAAGCCTAGCATAGATTGACATTTTGTTGTCTAGAAGATTTTCGTGATTTTGTACATTCTTGTATGCATGTCATTCAGCCAACACTGTACATGTACATCTCTTTAGCCGCCCTAAGTCGTTTACATCTCTTTTGACGCCCT
>NW_016160744.1:20462-50094 GCF_001687245.7 Rhagoletis zephyria | reverse complement strand
GAGTGAATTAATATTAAGCAACTAAAATAAGTATGATGGTAAAAACATATATTTTCTTTAAGTTAGTTATGTGTTAACTAAACAATTTGAGTTTTTCTTTTTTGTTGGCGCATTAAAAACACGTGAGAAGTGCAATTGAAGTGTCAAAGTAGAGATTGCAGCGCAAGTAGCAAATGAACAAGACTCGCTTGTTTAGAAAAAATCCCCAGCCAACTGTGTGCCAAACAAATGCAAAAATTTTAAGTATATAGTAGTTTAGGTTAGAAAATAAAATAGGAAGGGAGAAAAAAGGAATAGTTANTTTAAGTATATAGTAGTTTAGGTTAGAAAATAAAATAGGAAGGGAGAAAAAAGGAATAGTTATAGTTTGAGTTTTTCTTTTTTGTTGGCGCATTAAAAACACGTGAGAAGTGCAATTGAAGTGTCAAAGTAGAGATTGCAGCGCAAGTAGCAAATGAACAAGACTCGCTTGTTTAGAAAAAATCCCCAGCCAACTGTGTGCCAAACAAATGCAAAAATTTTAAGTATATAGTAGTTTAGGTTAGAAAATAAAATAGGAAGGGAGAAAAAAGGAATAGTTAGCAAGGAAAACTAAACAGTAGGAAGGTAGGGATTAAAAGCAGTAAGACAAATATGTATGTAATAAAAAGAAGAATTAGAAGAATTAAAAATAATAATTGAAATCATACAACTAAAGCTCATGCTGTGATAAAACTAAATCTAATAAATTTTAAAGTTAAGTATTGGACTTTAGACATCATCTTAAAACATTTTTTGTTAACAAATAAACCTTTTTTCGAACATACATACACAAAGGCACATATCGTCGATGCCTTCGCAATGCCGCCCATAGACCAGTTGCAAAGCCGTCTAATCGCCGCAGTGGCAAAAATAAGATTTGATAGCCCCAAATAAACTCCGGGCATCGAGCTTCATGCATAAAAATCGTACAATCGGTCTCCTGTGAAATTTGAGTGCCGTAAGGTAGGGGCTTTTGCAACTGATAGATGGGCGGTTTTGCGAAGGCATCGAGGCACAATGGGGCCGCTTCATAGAGGGCGATGCTCAAAAGTCATTTTTCGAAAGTTGGCATTTATGAAAAAAATATATACAACAAAGTACCAAATCTCGTGTATAAACAATGGGTTCCTTACTACTACAAGTTGCCGCCCACAACAGCTTAAATTTAACTTTTCAGTCAGCATTTTTTTCCGATATCGAAAGCGAGTTCAGGTGTGTTATTAAAGGGTGTTTTATAATGTTTAGGGTTGTTAGTAATTTAGAACGAACTATGCTGTATACATAATTTCATTTGTTTCTGAGATATAAGGAATAACTTGTAGTAAACTAGTTTTTTTCATGGCAAGGTTCTTTCTTAGTTATAACCGCAAGGCTTTATATATTAGTAAGCTTAACAGATTTGCATAAGCACTTTGCGCATTTTTGAGAAAAATATATTTTAATATGAATTATTAGTTTTTGTCAGACACACTCTTTCGTTATTTTATGAAAAATATGTACCACGTGGAGGTGCTTTTTAGAAAAATTCCAACTGAATGGAAGAGAATAGTAAATACCGTCTGTGATTAATCTTTATTGCAATTCTGATAGCTTTTATTCCAGACAGCACCCATCTATCTATTAAAAATCGGGATTTGTGTAAAATATTATTTAAAAGACCTTCTAAATTATTGCAAATCAAGTTAAGCCATGTAGAACAATATATATATTTCAAACCTAAGCAGCTGTCTCGCCTCGAAAAGAAAGAAGCTGCAACAATCTTTTGAGCAATTTCAATAGTTACGTTACTTTAAAATCGAACATACAGTATCGGTCATATCTATAGCACGCCATTTCAAAGTGATAATGTGTGCCACTTATGTTTATTTATTTATTTTTAAGAATTTTCAATTAAATTTTAGTTCATTCTCGGACAAACCCCATTTATAGCCAAGTTCAACAATTTGTAGAAAACTACAAAAAAGTGTAACAAATTTTCACCTAAATTTCAAACTTTTTTGTCAGAAGTGATAGAATTTTTTTGAGTACACAGTTTTTTAGCTCCTGCAATTTTAGTATGATAATGTGCAAATTTCAAGTGGCTACGAATTACCGTTAATTTTTTAGAATTTTTTTTTGTCGCATTGGCTTCCATATAATGAATAAATTCAATTTATTTGTATATGGAAGAAAACCGCAATCAACGGTAAATTTTAGCCACTTGAAACTTGCACATTATCAGACTAAAATTGATTGGGCTATAAAACTGTGTATTCAGAAAAATTCAAACACTACCGATAAAAAAGTTTGAAATTTAGGTGAAAATTTATTGCACTTTTTTGTAGGGTTCTATAAGTTTTTAAACTTGGGTTTATATGGGTTTTGTTAGAGAAAACACTGTATTTTAATTGAAAATTCTTAAAAATAAATAAATAAACATAAGTAGCACACAATATAACTTTGAAATGGCGTGCTATAGATATGACCGATACTGTATACGGTAGACGCAAAACATATTTTATGAGTCCAATAAAGTCTGGTTAGAAAAACTTGCAAACAATATCCAGTGGATTGAAAATAGATAACATAAAATCCAAGACGCTATGTCTTAATACTGCGAAACTGGCATCCAATGACAGCAACAGTGGACAAAATTGTATTGAATTTCTTTCTACCGATTGAGCAATTAAGTGAAGAGGCACAGGAATCGCGTAACAAAAATTTTAAGGCATATCGAGAATGTTTTAGCCGCAAAACTTTAAGGCAAACTAAACGTAAAGATGTATTTCACCGTCTAATTCTTTCTTTCGATTCTCTTATTACAAAATTATCGTATGTATTTACAACCCAAAAAAAAAATCATTTAATCCAGAAGTAAAAGACATACTTTAAGAAGAGAATTTTGGGCATACTCTAAGTGAATCTCTCATTGTTTCTATTTCAGGTAATCTTTATGGCCCGTTACCATCATTAAAACTATCAATATACAACAATTTTATTTGTTTGGTGTTAAGAACACGAAGTAAGTGACTAAATGAAGACTGTGGTCCACGCGGATGATCTGTTTTTATTGCTTTTCACTAAATACATATTTTCGTATTTAACAAAAAAAAATTATTTTGTACACAGAACAAGGGAATAATTTTATTGAAATTATGATATTTCTCTTCTGGATTTTTCTACAGCATTTTTAGGAGTAAAAACCGGTTACAGACTTTTGAGCAGCAACTTTTATGTGAAGCGGTCCCATTGTGTGGCGGTATGTTAGAGGAACCCTTTATTAGATAGTGATACTAATCGAAATATACGCCTACAGTAACTATGGGTTTTGTCCATCTGTCAAATAATTGTTAGGACTCCATCTCCGAAGAAGTACTCATCTTTGGATGGGATCTAATTTTCAAACCAAATTTTAATTCTGTCGTACGAATCAAGGCGCTCTCCAGAAAGGGCTCATTGCAACGATCGAAATAAATAGTATACGAAGAGAACTACATATACATATACTAGAGTTGGATTTTTTAGCTCACTTTAAAGATTAGTTCACTTCTAGTTCGTTCATCTCAATGAACTAGCTCTTCTGAGTCTTAGTTCGTTCATCTTATTGAACTATAGTTCACCTAATTGAACTAGTTCGGTAGTAGAAGCTGAGTTACAGAACAACAAAAATGTATGTTTTATAACACATACATACATATGTACACATATAAGATTGAATTAATCTGTAAAATAAAAAAAAATATTTTTCATGTCCATGGTACTCTGCAATAACGACACAAACCAATCGTCTTCATTCATTCGTCTTTCTCCAAAATCACGAAATCACGCCTTACAACGAAAAACAAGAAGCAATATGTGTTAAAATTACATTTCCATTTTTATTAAAGCGTTGCCACAGAAAATTTTAGTTCACTTTAATGAACGAGCTAATGAACTAGTTCAATTAAAAGAGTAAAAGTTGTGTTCTCTATAATACGGAAATCATAATTTTTTATGCAAACTTTTTGTACATATGTACATATGTATCTTCATAGAAGAATAGGGTGTTATCCGGAAAATATCAAGTTCCTTCATCTTGATGTTTTTACCGAAACTAGGTATTTTTTTTTTTATTTTTTTTTCAACTATGCAAAAATTTCGATAAGTTAATGAGTCGATCTTAAACTACTAATTCTTTCTTCCTAAAAAGGAATGTATGTATGTATATCCAAAACAAAATGCAACTAGGTGAGTGGACTTTTTTACATCTCAAAAACCACAATTCGGATATATTTCAAAAACTCTTTTAGTTTCTTATGTTTTGACTACATACTCGGATTCAGCGGAGAATTTTACATGGGAAGTGATGATCCAAGTGCCACAGATACGTTTTATAGTAAACTAGTGCAATAATTAATAGTTTTCCCTCATTACTTTTAATGAAAACTGCTTTCATCACTTCTAATGGACTACAATATACAATAAGTCGTGGAGTATGACCGCCAGTGGCCTCAAGTTAACACAAGTAGAGTGGAAATAATACATATTGCGGAGAACACAACTTTTTGAATCGCTATATCTCAGAAATGGTTTTTCTAAGGAACAAAAGTGTCATAACAGTTTTTATAGAACATTTTTTGATCTACAAATTTTTCTAACCTATTTTTATGATAAACCTTATCGTTTTGCTGAGAAATGCAAAAAAGCAATTTATGTGACTTTTGACCTAGAATAAATTTTTTTACAGATGTGGGAGCGATGCGGACTTTTCACATTTCATTTATGATGCGAACTTTATGCGAATTTTTGCAACTTTAAATATCTAACTTGAACGGGCTATTAGGAAACTATGTATGTATGTACTTTAATTTGCTGCTAGACGGCTTTCACAATTTGAAGACTATTCAAAATTGGTGAAATGAAGTTGATTGCATTTAACAAAATACTTGCGGATTTTCTTAGAAGCGCGAACTAGAAAAATCAAGACTGAAAAGTTGTAAAAACAAATAAATATATATTTTTTTTTTATAAAATCAAAGCGAGACCGAGTCTTACTTACAAAACCTTTCATTATTGAATCGTGCTCTGTAAGAAGGTTTGTTAAACAAAAAATACGGATACACGTTTATGGTGTATGAAAATATCCCTTTTTCCTTACAGTAAACCTTTCTGGTAAGACAATACCTGTAATTATTGTTACCATGCCAAAAACCTACCAAATTTCGTTGAGATACATATATAAATATTTGCTCGAGTTATCGTGTACACGGACAAACAGACATGGCTTGATCGACTTCTGTCTTCATTCTGAGCATTTTAAGATTTGAATGCCTAAATTTATCTCGATTCTTTGATGCTGTTATGAACTGTCGTCAAGCGAACAAAGTTATAGTACCCTTGTGGCCAAGTGCACTCGAGTATAAAAACTATAAGGGACAATTTATTTTTTACCGGCGTAAAAGCAAACCCCAACTGGACTTTCAAATAGTTGTTACTAAACATTTCGAGCACTAACCGTCAAAAAGATGTAACTTACATTATGTAAGTGCTCTAGGAACACTTTTTCGTTTACATAGTTTTGGCGGTTAGGGCTCGATTTTATCCAACGAATTTACGCTTGCAGCAGAAGTCGATTTCCCAGTATCTTTTTAGTTTCTCTAGATTACTTTCTTGATATTGTGATTTTCTTTTAAACGTAAAACTGTTTTAATTTAGGAATAAATTAAGGAATATAATTTTAAATGCATGCAAGTAGACATGCATAACGAGAAAAGCATTACAAAACCTACACTACAATACACTAATGAAAACTTAAGTTGCGAAAATGCAAAACAAGAACTTAAACAATTCTACATACTTAAAGTAGAGTATTAAGTAGAGCCATTTTTCAAGTCATCAATTAACTAATAGAAAAACAGCTGTTTTTAGTATACTACAGTCAACCATTGGTCAAATTGATACTGTGAAATGAAAAATGGTAGTATATTAGTTAACTAATGACTGTTAAAATAGCACATAAGCTTGAAAAAAAAAATAAAAAAATAAGCTCTTTAAAATAAATAAAAAAATCTATAAATGAGAATAAGCCTTTCATAGTCCGAACACCGGTTTTTAGTGTTAAATATTATTGAAAATTAAAGCAATGCAATCTGAACAATTTGTTTGGCTACACACTATATGTATTGCTACTAGTAATTAGTAATTAAATCTGCACCTTTGTATGGCTTTGCTTGCTGGTCCTAAATGGCCAAAACCAGAAGCAATTGTGTTAATTTCAACTTGTTTCCAGCAACAGTAGGCACAGGGGGTATGTTTCTCTTTCTCAAGTAATTCAGTACATTTCGTCTCCAACATCAAATCACTGCGCAATAGGCCCAACGAAATTCGCTTTATATTCGTGTATGTGACACATTTTTTTTATTGGTACATTTTTAAGTTATGTACATACATTTTTTGAGAATGATTTTTTTTTATCAAATTTGACCGTTTTCATATCAATAGATTCATTTTCAAAACGAATTCGCGTGCGGGTGCATACAAAAACATATAAGGAAATAATAAAAATTAGAAACCATCAGATAATAAAGTGAAATAAACTTAAAAATTTGTATGTTTTAAAAAGTCGCTGTTTAGTGCTGATCGAGTATTATCTTCTATTATGTATGTATGTATGTATGTATGAATGTAGCAGTACATATGTTAAGGATAAGAAATGTGTAGATAATTTTAGTGAGCGATGTTATGTGACTAACTAACATCAAGTGAGCATGTGCTGTGAAAGGGTTATTTTTATTTACTTTCCTAAGAACATATAGATGATAGATGAAAATTAGGGCGAACAAATTTATGAAATGGATGAATGTGCAATATTTTCGCTCGGTTATGTGTTTTTATATTAATGAATGAATTGATAACAGGTATCATTTGTATACAAAGATTTATGGTGATGAATTGAAATTGTTTAGCTTAACTCTTTCACGCCATGTGTAGTTATTACCAAAATCTTGCTAATTAAAAGCTAATAAAATATTTAAATTTTTCTTTTACAAGTCAGATTTACAGGATTTAGTCAGAATTTAGAGGAGATCGTTCCCTTACTAGAAAATCCGTACCTAAGAAGACTTTTAATACGTACCCAAAAGACCGCCGTAGACTTTTGGGTCTACGTAAACGGAACGACCCAGGTTTATATCTAGCTAAGGACTGTCACTCCAGCAACACTCGACAGAAACTCTTTGGGAATTTGTATGCTGTTACAACAACAACAACAATAAGACTTTTGAGAGAGTAACTCAGCAATTCTTTCAATGCAATGCTTTCTGTAAGGTGCAGTGTTGCCAGTTTAGCCTTTTTGAGGCTAGAACTACCTTTTTTTCTTTGTCGTTTAGCTTCGAAATTTAGGATTTAGCTTCGTGGCCTTTTTCTAGCCTTTTCTTATTTTCAATATTTGTAGTAGCACTAAATTATTGTTCCGGTTGTTTTACTTGACGAAATTTTACGCGAATATCACCCGGCGGCATCGCTTCGTCCAACGAAATTTACTCAGCGAACCCGTTCTGTTTTCCCTATAAAACCAGGAAAAGCATGTTATTTCCTAGAACTCCGCACCGCACGGGAATGACGTCAAGCACTACACCGTGAGGGAGAAAGGAAATTAGTCGCCGCTGTTATGCCGTAGACTTTTAGCCCCTGCATCGCCTCTGCTATTGCGTTACATGCTACCCACCATTTTTCGCTGCTTTGTAGCATAGCCTGCAGATTGACTTAGGCGTGAAACTCTCGCCAAATATGTTGCGAAGTTTGCATCTGGTACTGTCAAATCGCATACACTCAAAAAAGACGCCTTCTATTGCATCTCCTCCGTAGTAGTCGCATATACAGGGCCGTCGAGCGAAAACTCGGGCCCCGGACTGAAAAATCACGGGCCCCTATACATAAAATGCATTAATATATATGTATAGAGTCAGAAACAATCAGCAGGATAGGAATATATTTATAATAAAAGCCTATAACGAAGGAGCAATTACATTGTAAGAAAATAATAACAAGTTATGGTTCTGACATTTCAGGCCCCTTAAAAAGCCCGGCCCGGGGCGATTCAACCCTTTTCCCCCTCCCGGTTCGTGTTTGAATCGGTGAAGGTATGGTTTGAAGCATCCGTGTCGACTTAAACAGTTTGTCAAATAGAACTCGACTTCGTTGTTGTTGTTGTTGTTGTAGCGGCGTGTATACGGTTTGCTCTTCACTATGCGCGCGCAAATTGAAACATTCACGATTGCAATCATATTGTAATGTATGAAGATATTTGGTGGTACAAATGTACCACTACTTTGTCTTTAAGGACTACTATTTTTCAGATCCTAAAAATGAATTAAAATGGTTTTATTAAACGGTATGGCATTCAAAAATCTTTGCACAAGGCTTTCGTGAAATTGCATAGTCGTAAGTACTTTGGTTGTCGATATATTTACATTTTTGTTGCCCGGTGGCACATTTGTACCACCTCTTTGTACATAAAAGTTAATGAAATGTTTTGAAAAGGCTGGCCTTTTTTAACCTTTTTTTGGGTCACTTAGCTTGTTTTAGGTTTTTTTATTTGGCCGATATAGCTTTTTTATTTTTTAAGTCCTGGCAACACTATTAAGGTGAATATATGTAAGTATGTTCCAAATTCACCGAAAATTGTAATGAAGACTCAAGGAAATTCTATTCAGAATCAGCGGAAACAATTATTTTTAATACACTTACTGTCAGAAACACGAATCACTATTTTTGTCAGTTGCAGTTAATATATACAATTTTAATCAACTTGTTTGCATTTTTTTTCTTTTTTTTTGTTGATGGTCGAGGAGTATGGCTTCCTTTGCCAATTGAGACCAAACTTTACAGAGCTGATTTTTCATAGATCTAAACCGTATTAAAGAGCAGCTGAAGAAAAACTATCCAAAATTTAAAAAGTTATATTTTAAGGGCCACCCTATTGCACATCACCGACGCAATTATATTCATCCACCAATCTACAAGCGTGCAGCGAGTTGAATGCAAACCAACTCTTTCTATTTGTAGTGCTTAAGTGCTTGGCCGGGTTCTCCTTCACAGCGGCTGCTTAAGAACTAATCTTTCAAATTTTTTTAAGTGTTTTTGATGCGTTTTTTTGTTTTTTTTTTTATAGTTTTCAGTTCAATTTCACTAAGTATCTGGAAAATATTCTGCCTTGTCCTTATGTTCGCCAGAAAAGAAATTCACCCGAAAATTTGTACTCCGCCCATAGTAAATACATGGAAACCAAAAGTGAAAGGTGAACCGGTTCGGGGAAAATTAAACTCATGACAAGGCTGAATATGAATCACTCTACAACGAAATAACGATAAGTATATTTTTTAATAAAAATAAATTCACCATCCTAAAAACTTTTCAGAAAACCACTGGTAGGTTAGGGCAGTATTTTTTACAAATGCAGACGTATGTATGTATGTATGTATGTATTAAGTACTTGCGAAATGCTTTGAGGTAAGTAGTCAGTTTATTTATGTGCGTATATTTAATATTTATGAAAATAATATAATGAAAATGGTTAGTTAGGAAATTGGTTCTTTAAATTAAAAATTTAACATACCTGTCCAAAGCCATTGGCGAGCACTTTTTTGTATACATTAAAGAGATTAGCTGTAAAGTCATCCACTTTGATAGTTTCCGCCAGAGTTGTGGTAAGAAATTCTTCATCGTGGGCCACATTATGCATCAATTGGTTAATAATGGTTTGCAAATGTTTAGCCTTTTCGAACTCTTTGCGTGGGAAGGACGAAGGCACCAAAATGAACGGAGCGAACTGGTATTCAAAAACGATTAATCAACTTAGCAATCACGGATTACAATAAAAAATACGTATATCGCACGTTTAATAATATAACGAAGTATTTCAAAATTCAATTAAAGTGTTATCAATTCATACAGTTGGTATACAAAAAGACAGATGGAAAGACACATATCTTCGCCATATTTGGAAAATTTGGTTATCTGTTAGACTCCACATATTCTACTTATCAAACTTATTAATTGGATAATCAAATCTCCAAAAACGTAAATTTTCAGTTACATCTCTATATTATTAAACGTGCGATATGTATATATATTTATATATATATGTTTGTATGTATGTGCATACACAATCGGTAAATCAATAGCACCCCCATTTCCAAGTGACTAATGTTTTTTATTTATTTTTAAGAATTCGTTTTATTGTTTGTTTGTTTAATTCTTATTTTCAATTAAAATACACTTCATTCTCTAACAAAACCCATATAAATCCTAGTTTAAAACTTTATAAAAAACTAATAAAATATTTTACAAATTTATTTGGAATTTCCTGTGTGCGCGATTTTTTATTCCAAATTTTCGCCTGCAGCGATTTTTTTTTTAATGCATATAAAGCCATATTTTAATATATAGTGAAAATTTGGAAGAAGGGCAACATTTTTTGGAAGCACAACGTCACTATAAATTGTTTTCATTGTTTGTTTAAACAAAGTTAATTTTCTAATTATTCTTTCTTTATATACAGTCAGTGTCAAATGTATGTAAGTTTACACCTTGTTTTAATATAATATTCACAATTATTTTCATAGAATTTTTTTTCATTAATTATTTATCAAGATATAGTTCATTCTATAACAAACATCAATAAAAATCAAAGTTTGACACTTTATACAAAGTTCAAAAAAATGCAAGCAATTTAAAAGTAGATAGATAGGAAGAAAACGCGCAACATCTTACACAAAAAAAAAAGATTCTAAAAAATCAACGGTAATTTCTACCGACTTGAAGCTTGCACTTTGTTTTACTAAAATTGAACGGGCTCCAAAACTGCATAATCGAAAAATTTCTAGAAATTCTGAATAAAAATTTTGATGTAAATTTTTTGAATTTTTGAGAACTTTATATAAAGTGTGAAACTTTAATTTATATGTTTTATGTTATAGAATGAACTATATTTTCATAAATAATTAATAAAAAAAAAAATGTATACAAATAATTGTGAATATTGACAGTAAATATTTAATAGGTATGTATATGTATAGACGAAAACGAAAATTATCTGTATAACGATGTTAATGTTGTAAAAATCGTAATTTTAATTTTTAATGTAATTTTACGAAATATAGGCCTTTTAATATTTGGAAATTGGCACCTCCCACTCTTTCCCGGGTGAGAAGCCGCTATTCTGCGCTTGTTCCGAGATTTGGACTAAAATTTGTTAAAACTTTTTTTAGTTTTCTATAAAGTTTTAAACTTGGGTTTGTATGCATGAGTTTTGTTAGAGAATAAATTGTATTTCAGTTAAAAATTTTTAAAAGTAAATAAAAAACATGAGTGGCAAACAGTATCACTTTGAAATGGGGTGTTATTGACATGACCGTTACTGTGTATAAACAAATAGTAGCTATAAACAATGTGAAAGTCAAACAGACTGAAAGCGCTAAAATCTACGCGCTGTTAATATACTCAAAACAAATACATTAGGAGCTTATCTACATACAGACATATGTATGCATAATTAGTTTATCTACATAAATGCAGAAATTAAATCTTTGTATGTTTATAAAAGAGTAAATGCTGTGTGTTATACGGTAAGAATTTCACAAAATACTAATTTTAATTAACACGCAACATAGATACGCATGGGCATATGTGCATATGTATGTATGTATATATATCTGTGGTACATACATATGTACATACATGATAAAAACATTAGAAGGTAAAACCATTCTCTCAATTCGTCGGCCATGATTTTTTTCTGACGTTTGCAAACATTTAAAAATTATATAAAATTGAAAATAAAAAAATGAAATTGTTCACAATTGTTGTTGTTTGAGATTAAAAATGAGAATGTGTGTGTGAGCCTGAGCTCGAATTTTAAAATTATATTGTTGGCAAACGTCAGACTGCCTCTCAATGATTTTACCTTGTAATGTTTTTATCATGTGTACATATGTAGAGTAACATATATCACGGTGAATTTAATATTACATTAAGCGAATCAGGACTGAAGTTGGCTTTGGAGCGCATAGCAGCACCATGCATAATTGCCCAATCTTTCGCCTTCTGTGTTACTTCAACCAGTGTGCGCTCCTCAATTGGTAATGGTATACAGGATTCTAGTACTGGTATTGGAGACATCTTGATTGAACTTCTTTAACAAGTATCTAATAAAAAAGGTTTTTTTATAAAACATTAAACAAAATAGTCTTCGAATTATTTTACCTGTTTGATGTTAGCGTTTGATGTCAATTATCTCCACACATTCCTTACTCTTGAGTCACTATAAACTAGGCCTCCAACAAAAACCGGCACTTTTAAATGTCGATGGCTGCAAAAATGACGATTTTGCAACAACAAAAGAAAAATAATACGTGATAATTGCACATACAGTATAGGTTTTGGTATATGTACATATGAATTAATGCAACAAACACAACGTGTACGTACATGCATGCATGCGTGCATAAAACACACAATTATTTTCCTAAGTTGAGTGATTGATTGCGTAGCTAGCCACTCTTGTTGCTAATAGATCAAACAAAGAAACTCCATACCAACCTGTTCCGCTGTATATCGGCTGTTGGACACGTGACTCGCGTAGCGAAGGTGTAAAGCTACAGAGATACTTCTTCCACTGGATTTGTGTTTTAACTGATTTTATTAAAACGTGGTATAGTTTTAAAACATTTTTGATTCCGAGTTGAACAAATCGGTACGGATAATTTGGATTCCGAAATGCGTTTATTTTCTCGTAATGAAATACACGATTTGGCATACTATGGCGTTATCAACAAAAATCAGCTGACGCGAGGTGAGATGCCAGACTATGTATTTGAAATTAATGCATGTATCGAATAATCGATATTACTATCGATGGGATAGCTATAGTTGAGTAACAGGGTATCAAAGTAATAGGTAATATCGGCTAGGAATAAAATTGTCCGTTTAGGTATAAAACTAATGGTGCTGAATGAAACTTTTTACGGTGCAAAACAAAAATGATACCCAAAATCAAATGACAATGTTTGCCACAAACCGGTAATCGGCGACCGATTGCTGTGAAACAGCATTCAAGTTCTATCCAGCTAGCCTGTTCCCGTACTCCAAGATTTGCAGGTTTTACAGGAAAAGCTGTGCATTTAACCAGAGCCACCTACAAAATTTCGACTAAATTGCGAAAATTGCAAGTTTTTTGCCATTTTTTCCACATATTTCGCAATTAACTCGAATTTTAAATGAATAAAAACTCAGCACAGATATATTGTAATTTTCCATTTATTATAGTATATTTAAGGTAATGTTTGCATTTTTCGTTTTTTGCACGGGTTTTCTTCGTTTATTGGATTCAGCTGTATGTAGTACATTTGCATGTATGTATGTGTTTACCACTGCATATGCATATGCATCACCTCAGCTAAGTAATATTTAATTTTATTAAATAATTTCTAAATTATAATGGAAACATTTTTATAGCATCTCTTTGTTATTCCATATATGTATTTTAACGCACAGCTTTTGTTTTTTTCTGCCCTGTTATTTTTCTGTTGTTTGTTGTAGTAGCTGGTTATAAAACAAAGCGATTTCGTTTGAAGTTTTTTAATGTTTTTTTTTTAGATTTCTAAGAATTTTCTTTAATGATATTTCACTTACATTTTATATAACAATTTAAATTTAAAGAAAACCATTTGCCATTATATGTTTTAATTACATTTATATACGTCATTCATGTTTTTAAATTATTATTTTTTCAGTTATGTATGTATGTATGTATGTATATTAATGTATATGTATACAAATATTTAAATAATGTGTTAAATAAAAGTGCCAGTTTTCGTCAAGGTATGTTCCAATGTGTGTTTTATGGTGTATTTAACAACGCCTTTTGTGTTATTTGTTTATGTCGAGTTTGATAATTTGCTGCACACGCCTACTTTTTACTGAATTTTTATACTAAGCCTGTCGTCCTTTTTTCACGTTCATTGTTAAGAGCTTTTACGGCAGGACTTTTCATTTGAAATTCTACAACGAAGTCTCCAAGGAGCTGTTTAGGTGTTCTTTTTTAATTGGTTATTGCTAAAAACTTCTACATAAAATATTTAAAAAAAATTCAACGGTATCTAATGCGATTTTTGAGGCTGTTTTTTTAATTTTTTAAGGTTGCTTTAAGAAATACTTGAATAACTTGTGCCAAAACTATACCGATTTAAACTTATGAGGTACCATTTGAAAGGTATTTTCTCACCCTTTTTATTTCTTTGCAAATTCATTCATTCTCGTCCCAATTTTGCCTTTTCAATTACCAACACATATTAATTCAACTTTGAATGACGCTCGTTTATCTTACCTTTCTCTTTCATACTTTGAATGAAAAAAAGGCAAAGAAATAAAAAGAGTGAGAAAATGCCTTTCCAATGATACCTCATAATCCTAAATCGGTAAAGTTTTGGCCCAGTTATTCAAGTTTGTCTTAAAAAAAGTAGCATGAAAAATCTCATTGTTATGATTTCGTTTTTTTTTTTTATTTTATGAAAATTTTTTAGGAATAAACTGTTTTGTCATCTGAGGCCATTTTTTTTATCTTAAAAAAATTTTATTCGTAAAACACTAAATTTTGGAGGAATTTTCAAATCGGTCCAGCTCACGTAAATCTTAATATTTTTCCGAAATATTTTGGTGCAGGTCTTAAAATAAAATAGATTTTATAACTCCAGTCGAAAAACGGTACCGAAATTTTTTTTTGTATGGGGAGTGATGCAGTCTAATGTACATATCGTCGTTTAAAGTACAAAACCGCGTATCAACAAAATGCAAAACTTCGTATGTGAGTTTGCCAAAATTTTATAGAAGAGAGAAAACTTGATTAGTTCAAAACGGTTCATTATCTCTTTGATACCAGGAGCTTCCGTCGAGCAAATATCGCTTTTGGCAGTTACGAGGTTTTGCAGAACCACGATATGCGGTTTTGTACTTTAAACGACGATATGCACATACACCTTGGATAGTCTGAGACGATGCCCAAAATTTCAAAAATATCGGTACAGCTGTTCTCGAGTTTTTCGAACAGAAAAAAAACCAAAAAACGGCTTTCAAAATATATATTAGTATAAATAACAAATGAAATACATTTTTTTAATAAAATCTATTCTATGGAAAAAGGATTATGAATAATCTCATTTTCGTTGTTGGTGGTATGAATAATTTTTTTAAATAATTGCAGACATTTGAAATTAATTTCAAGTATTTTCCACAAAAGTAGCATTCAAACGTAAAATTTTTTTCGTTCATTTCTGAACATAAATAAAAAAAAAAAACCTGAGCTTTTTTTAAAAAAAAGCGGCACGGATAGATTGACGCGAAATTTAATTATCTTTTATTAAACATAAAAATAAACTTGAAATCGGTTCATATTTGGGCTCTCAAAATTAATTTGTCCACAGCAACCCTTTTTGCCCCACTGTGCGACGTTACACTACACGGCAAAGTTGACCAACTAAGCAAAAAAGTCAAAAAAGTTGGGTTGCGTAGTGCCAGTTAAGCAAAATGTCGCTAGGTGAGGAAATTCCATTTCATATGCCGAGTGAATATTGAAATAAATTGCAAAATAATCTAAGCAAAAATTAGATTTGAGAAGAATACGGCAACACAATTACAAATTAAAGAAATGATCACCACATAAGGCTCACTGAAATCAACCGTTTTTGAAGGTTACTGCATAAATAAAATAAAGATTTTGAGGCGAAGTTTCGCTCAGCTGCAGTTTCAGTGCGCTTTACCTTACCAAAAAAAAAAAAAAAATCGTAGAACCGCTACAGTGTCGCGAAGCAAGTGCAGTCTTAGTTTTTGGCTACTACATACTATCAAAAAAAAAATTGAAATGAAAGAGGGTTGTTGCATATTTCTGGAGACGAAGAACATTCTCGGTGGTAGATATTCTGATAGTACGCCAAAAATAAAAACAAAACAAATATAAAGGAATCAAAAACGCATTAAAATTGACTGACTCGTGATTGTTATTTAAAATGTTGTATTTATTTACTTATACTTGAGAAATTACCACAAAAAAACACATACATTTCGGCAAAAGCGTATATAATAAAATTAAACGAAAATTAAATATAAAACAACGCTAAAAGTAATTCGAAGTAACACGAAGCATATTTTCTTCAAATTATATATAGATTGAACCATGATAAAAACAAAGCAAGGTATAACCGTTCTCTCAATTTGGCGGCCATGATTTCTTTTTGAAGTTTGCCAACATTTTAAAATCATATAAAAGTGAAAATAAAAAATTTAAATTGTTCGAAATTGTTGTTGCTTGAGATTGAAAATGAAATTGTGTGTGTGAGTTTGTGAGTAAATTTAAAAATTAAATTGTTTGGAAACGTCAAGAATTTTAAAAGTGCCTCTCAGCGGTTCTACCTTACTATATTTTTATCATGGATTGAACAACAAAATTACACAAAACAAAATTTTTATATTTAAGTAAAATCAAAAGCAAAGCTGTATTTTCTACGAAGTAGTGTGCGACTAACCTATAGGAGCAAAAAACCGACAGATGCATTCAGGATTTACGAGTACTATAAACCGTGTTTTGTACGAGGATTCAAGTGTTTGAAAAAAAGTTTTTTTTTTTTAATGTGTATTTGATTGCTTTAGCAGTTGACATTTATTTGTAATTAAACGAAACAGAAAGTAGGCAAATTAAAAAAATTGCATACACTTTACATTGATGTTTGTAAAATCGTTAAGAAGCCGCACTGGTTTTAAGGTTATGCCTACCCAACGATTCGATTTGCAATGTTTAAAATTGTTAGGAATTTTTATGAATTACTCATGCGAGTTAAAGAGAGTTAAATTAGAAAATACTACGTGTGTAATGCTCTCTTGAAACAAACATCAAATATAGCTCAATCCCATTAAATTAGTAGACATTTTATGTAAGAGGTATGCGTTTAACTATTTTTTTGTATTTAAAAGGCAAATGAGTTACTATTACATATATTTAACCTATTCAGTAATAGTTCCGAGATTAAAGATATTGCTAGAGAATTTCGTTTCTAGAACACGGTAAGCGCATGATTAAAGAAATTAAAATAAAATACATTAGTTATTATTTATTAAACCTAATGCTTTTTATAATGCATATTCTTTCATTTTTAATTATTCATTCTTTTGTATTAACTTTTTCATATTTTTGTTTTTAGTCGTAGTTCATTGTTTAGCCCTTTCCACTTTTTGCTACAATATAAAGTTATGAATAAATGCCGTGCCAACGTTCAATCGGTGCGCTGTGGCTATACAAAACGTATATTCTGAAAGGTTTCACACAAACACAGAATTTTATTTTAACTACCCTCCCTCCCTCTCTACTTCCAAACGTTCGTTCAGTCACCGCCGTTTCTAATGTTTTATCTACTTTACACCGAGCTTTATACATTTACTTGCTGTTTCATTATATGTTTACGTGTGTGTGTTAAGTTATACTGCAATTTACCTTGTTTTTTGTTTTTGCAAATAATGATTTTTTAGCTTTAATGAATTTTTCTCAAGTTTCTATGCGCATCTGTCCGCTCATCGCCATTTATGTATGTGGTTACATGTATTTCAAAATAACCTTTCAACAATATTTATTAATTTTTTATCGTTTTTTTTTTTTTTTAGCTTTAATTATTTGTTTATTTCATTAGATAATTTGTGTTGCTTTTGTTTTTACCGCTGGTTTCTTGCTTGTTTTAAATATGTATTNGTTTTTTTTTTAGCTTTAATTATTTGTTTATTTCATTAGATAATTTTTGTTGCTTTTGTTTTTACCGCTGGTTTCTTGCTTGTTTTAAATATGTATTTTAAGTTTCGTGTTCATTGTTCATCTGGTTTGTATTTTTGCTGTTGCTTATACATATTATGCTGTTGTTGCTGTTGCGATCTTGTTGGTAAACATGTCCGCACTTCATAGTTTTGCTTGCGTTGTATGCATTCAAAAATATTTGCCAAACAGGAAACCGAATATGGCCGCAACAATCGACAACGCTATATAAAATACCGGAATTTGCTTCTCGCCCAGTATCGGTGTATAGGCCTGATCGTACATCGGTTTCGAATAGGAATCCCGAATTTTGACGATTTCATCCTGAAATCAAAAGATAAAATGTTTTGTTACCTTGAAGAAATACGACTCGAATAAAGGCATATAAATATGTACATATGTACATGATTAACATTCATAGCTCACACTTGAGATAGATAGATACTAAAATAAGGGGTGCGATCTATTGTGTCCTTTTCTCTTCACAACACTTATTTAAAGGACAGATCCCTCAGAAAGTTCAATGGCTCAGACGTTCTTCTTTTAAAAACTTAATACGCATTTTACGAATGTAATTTAAAGACATATGGTTGGAGTTGCTGTTGTTGTAATAGCACATTGCCCCCTTCCCATCTGAACGGTCTTGTAATGTATATATGTCCCAGAATATAATTTAGGTAGGCCTTCTTAAGTGAATCCATTCTAAAGGTTTACCCAGGAAGGGCTGTAAAAAGTGCTTCTCTGTATGTCATCTAGGAGGGCTTTTCCTGTATAAGTTTATATTAGGTTTGTTCCACAAGCTACTAAAACCTACTTTGGAACGCGTATGTGTAACTCGAAGTGACTTCGAGTAGCTTGTGGAACAAACCTATTATTTAGCATTACAAATCAATTTTACGTTGCCATAAACCAATTTTGATATGAACCTTAAATAAATATCATAAGGAAATAAAAGTTTAGAAGAGACTTTAGAAAAACTCCAAAAAGCCTTCTGATGTACGTCCTACAAAAGCAGAAGCCCTGCAGTTTTTGCTGTTCCATATAAAAAAAGAAAGGTTTGTAGGCCTTTTGCAAGGGCTTTTAACTCCTGAAATTATCTACTGGGTTATTAATGCCACATACTTATGCAATGGCTAGTGAGACTAGTGTTGTTTGCTTGTATTTCCTCTGGTCGTAGTGGTAACGTGAGTCGATCAACGTAAGGTAGTTTGAGTGTACAGAACAACGTCATGTATTAAACGGCAAGAATATATCACATCACTAACTACTTACTGTAAGATGACGCTTCTCTCTTTGCAATTTCTCATTGTCTTCGCGCAGCCGCCTAATGTCAGACAATAACTCTTCACGTTGCTCTGATGGTTGCACATTTGAGACCTTCAAATAAAAGTTAGTTAATTTTACCTATTCATCTTCTTTTGTTATATTGTAGTACAATTAGCTATTTACTGTATTGAAACTCACCTTCTCCTCGCGAAATGGAATTGCTTTATTTTCTGACTCAATTTTTGTTGACGTTTCTTTAACTATCTCGTTAGTGCCTATGTTAAAATAAAATTAAATATTGAGTAAATTTGTGTACGACATCAATGGATGATGAATCGCCTGCTACCTGAACCACCACTGCTGTCTGCGGCTGACGTTACAGTTGGCATCTCGAAGACACATCTCAACTTAACATCCATCAATTGTTGCGGTTCCGACTCCTTCCACTGAGAAAACGTGTAATGAAAGCAATTTATTTTCAAACTATGCGTATTATGATTTATTTAATAGGAGTACTTTTCGCATACTCACCAACTTATTCCAGTCTTCAACTGAACGATCGTGCACAACCAGGCTCTGCACCATGAACTTATGCTTATTCTTGTCGTTGGGATCATACGCAAATGGTTGTAAGCAAACTGTGTGTGTTTGAAGAACAATTTTTTATTACAAGTAATCATTACATTCAATTTAGTTATGCGACTACACATATCAACTTACTTTCAATTCTGGCATGCGTATGTGGTTCAAGTGAACCGAAATTCGGGCGCACACAGTACCGTTTCGGGGCGGTCGTTTTGATCTTGAACAGTATTATGTTATCTGTTGGATTAGTTATTTTCATAACAGTAATAACAGGACGAGTAAATGGACCTGAAAGTAAATAGATTAGAAAACATTTGCTATTAAAATGCATATGCTTAACCATTTTTTTTTTGTAAATTATTCAACAGAAAGGGAATCAGTTATGGTGAATATATAGATGTACATTAGGCTGGGTCAATTTTGTAGGGGGGAGAAATAAAAGGCATTTGTTCGTAATAGTTATATTATGTTATCTTAGGTCTAAGCCCGTAATAATTGGCCAATTTAAAATATATCTTTAGCCCGCGCAATCGATTCAATTTTGAAAATAAAACTTTGGCTGGTAATATGTCGCGATTGCATTCAATGTTGTAAAAAAATAAATATTACCAAAGGATTTGATATCGATGGTACTGTGTAATAACGACACAATTCAAAATCAATAGATTAAAAACTGTTACTCATGTCTCTAATTCTCGTCGAATGCATGTCTAATCGTCCATACTTACTTTAGAAATCCTTAGTGAGGGATGGAAATAGATTAGACAAAGATTAGAGACAAGAGAGGAGCAAGTGGACTCTTGAAAATATTATTTGCAGATGTAGGCGCTGTACACAAGTGCCGTTCTGAAATATGGCAGTAATGTATGCATTAGTCTTGTATCCAAAGGCTTCAACTGCAGATCTTCAGATCAAACAAAAAAATAAAATAAATATAATTTTCTGTCCCACCTTGTGACAGTACGATTTACTGCGTGGTATTGAGTTAGCATTGTCGCAAACATCTACATATGTATATATGCAGGTGTTTAGACTGCAAATAGCCCAAATACCCGTAAAATTTTATGAATGTGCAATTTAGATTTTTGATAAGCTGAGGACTAAGGCTAATATAACGTCATACATATTATTACAAAATATGGTAACAATATCAATCGAGCGGGTGCGTTTGTTTGTATGGCAATGATTAGAAGGGAATTGTGAATGTATGTATGTATATACATATATGTGCAATGCGACAGTCAACGCAGGTCTGCACACGCCATTTTCAGCAAAGCACAAAATGGACGAATAATTGTTTTTAACTTATCAAAAGGCCTTCATTAAGTATGCGATTATTTTTGCTTTTGTAGAAAAGCTAAAATGCATATGTACAGCTGCGATCAATAAAATAGTAGCAAAACTCAAAATGATATAGTTTGCAACTTATGCTTATTTATTTATTTTTTATAATTTTCATTTAAAATATAGTTCGAGCAATGACAGAAATCACACAAATTAAAGTTTCACGGTTTGCACAGAGTTCAAAAAAAATTATAAAATTTCATCAAAATTTCAAAAAAATTTCATGAAATTTTCAAACTTTTTATTCAGAACTTCTAGAACAGTTTTGAGTATGCAGTTTTGTAGCCTATTCCATTTGAGTACAATAAAGTGTCTAGGCACCAAAAATTACCCTTGATTTTTTAGAATTTTTTTCGTCGAGGGTGTTGCGGTAATTTTTATTGACTGAAACTCGCACTTTATTATACTAAAATTGAAGGGGCTACCAAACTACTGACTCAAAAATGTTCTAGAAATTTCGAATAAAATGTTTGAAGCTTTGATGAAAAGTTTTTGAAGTTTGATTAATTTTTGCGAATTTTATGAAAACTTTCAAACTTTTATTTATGTGGTTTCTGTTATAAAAAAAATAAGTAAATAAACATAAGTTGCAATTAACATCAATTTGAATTTCGCTACTATTTTATTGATCACTGCTGTAGGTGCATACATAATACATACATACAAAAGTATGTACATACATATATGCAGCGGATATAAAGTAACGCCATAGATACACACTTATCCAGTCGTCCCACAGGTGAGAACAAACTTTGAAGTTTGTCAGTATTCGAGCATATTTGATCAATTCAAGATATCGACTACTGCGTCCCTAAACCCACCTTCGTCAGGCGCTTCAAAACGAACATCCTATCATAAAGAGAGTTGCAAACACCAAGACCTAGAAGAGGCGAAATAAATTTTTACACGGAATAATGCAGAAGTTTCAGAGATTGAGAAAGAAGAAGAAACAATTGAGCACTGCTTCTATAGCTGCCTAGCTTTAGCTAAGAGCAGAAGAGCGGGCTTTCTAGGTAGGCACAATTTCAGCTCTCTGACGGAACTATCCGATGCAGGAATAAAACCAATCATAAGCTTCATAACAGCTTCAAAATGTGTCTATGCAGAATAGTCACCGATGTTCCCGTGTTTCACAGTGGTATCACAATGGACCTGTAAGTTCGAAGTTAGTTGGTTATTGGACCGACTGCCACATCAAACTAACCTTGAATGATAGTCATTTTGTAAGAAAAAACTCAAGTTTGTTAATCATTTTATAACAATTAAATTTGGTTTATAATTCTTGCTTTTTCGCCAAGGGGGCGAATGTCATATTTATGTTACATTCATACACTAAGCAATTGCATTTTTTTTTTTAATTTCAGACCTTTTACTTAAATTTATTTGAATAAATCGTGTAAAAGTTGGAAATGTAAAGAAAAACAATTGCTTGATTTTTATTCAACATACGGTCCAATGTATAATTTATATTTAAATGGGGTTATACCATGTTCTGACCGACATCGAAAACATGTTTTCGTTGCTAAAANCCAAATGTATAATTTATCTTTAAACGGGGTTATACCATGCTCTGACCGACATCGAAAACATGTTTTCGTTGCTAAAACTGGTCGAAATCTATTGTGTTTTCATCCATGTAAAATATGTCAAACGAAAACCAGTTTTCGCTAAAAAACTACTTGGAAACTCACGGTCCACTCATTCCAATCGGTGCCTGCACCACTTTTCAACAATACAGCTGTTAAGTGCGAAAATCTATGAGGCGAGGCCAATACAGATATCCGCTGGAGTACTCAAGCTCAAAGCAGGTAGCGTATTAACAAAAGCGCTCAAAACAAAAGGCACAAAATCGCAAAAGACAAACAAGAAAACAACATGAAATAGAAGAATAAACGTTCGCTTTCTTCTGGTTGTCGTGTTTTTTTTTATTTTTATGTATTTCCAAGTAGCAATATTCTTCGATGGGTTTTGTATTGTAGTTGTCTTCATGTGGTCGTCCTCTGCTTGAGTAGCGGCAATTTTGTATGCGTGTGTGAAATAACAACAAAAAGAAAAAAAACAGAAGACGATTGTGTAGTGGGCGCTAGTTAGCTTATGACTCGGGGTGAGATACTATAGTGTCACTAGGTACATGTGTGGATATGTATGTGGGTCATTTTCAAACAAAGTGTACATGGCAGGTATTTTTTTTTATTTTTTTTTTGTTTATTTTGTTTATTTTTTACATTGATAAATTTATCCTCTGAAATCGTTTACTGACGTGAAAATTTTTGCAGTATACGAAATTGCCTTTAGGCTTATCAAAAATTATTATTTTTTCTTATTTTTGCATTTTTGTAAAATATTTTCAAGAATGTCACTTTTTTTAAAGTAAGCTAAAGGAATAAATAAGTTAAGAAACTGCTAGAAAAAAGTATACTAACCGATAGGTATTGTACTGATTTTTAACATTAACAGGGCAATCCTGGCAACTGCATTTCACCTCACCACAGTGTTTCGAAAGATAAAAGTCTTTCGTAAGACAGTTGGCTATTCTGGCAACTATCTTAAAAGCTTTTTACTATCTTTCGAAAGACTAATTGAAAGATCTGCTAACGAGGAAATAATATATGCATCTTTTTCTCTTTAAAACAATCAAAAGTAATAAATAAGAATAAATAAAACAAAGCAAAAAAATATAACAAAATATTTAAATAAAGTTAAACTAAAACTTCTCAATTATTTAAAAACAAAGAAATTTAATTTGAAAAAAAAAGAAAAAAAAATCCGCTACCCGAGACTCGAACTCGGATCTTTTGAACGGCATGGTGATACTTAAACTGGTATGTACACCTATGTACATCAGGGTGGTCCAAAAATGCATGTAAAAGAGTAAAGTCGGAATTTGTATGCTCTCACCCCCTAGGATCGTTCTATATCGAAAAAAGTATACCCCTATTCTGATATGATTATACATATTTAAATATCTACATACATATGGTTTGGCATCACTTAGCTAATTGATGACAGCTTTACTTTCAAGAAAACACCGTTAAACACCCTTATCATAACTACCAAGTAAGCCAAAATTTGGAAATTATTTTATACGCTGGCTTCACTTCTAGTCTATTCCTAATCGAATTTAACAATTAAGTAAAAATTTATTTAAAGCCAACATGTCACCTCGATTCCGAAGTCATGAACCCCAGAAACCCCTTATTATCATAGTTTCATTATGGAATGTATTTGTATGTATGTCATTATGTAGTTTATTACCAACAGCTGAACATTTCAGCAATGCGCCAACGTTGCTTTCATTGCGTCATTTTGTCAATATGCGTTTGAGGCGGATAGCCAACATTTTTTTACACTACATGTGCTTTCTTCTTCAACAATTCTTCATGCTTGGTCGCTGTCCACCACACTATTGTGACAATCATCTACTCACTCACTGACTGGCGACGTGCTGCTTAGTTAGTTGCTCAGTCAGCCAAAGTTCAAGATTTGCTTGCCGCTGTTCGCCTAACGCCGCAACGCTTGCATTTTATTGTTTTCACAAACAAATTAAAAAATCGATTTTTACCCAAATTGTGTGGGCGCACAAAGCAGACTATTTCCGACAGTCGCACACCAGTAATGCATTTTTTTTTTACGCAATTAGATTCGCAACTTCCATCTTTTAAGCGTGTAGACAGGCGTCCAGTCAGTTGTGGCTTAGAGGCCCCACAGTAATATCTATGTATGTATATGTACTACGTACGTAAGTAGGTACATATGTTTGCAAGCNGTACGCAATTAGATTCGCAACTTCCATCTTTTAAGCGTGTAGACAGTCAGTTGTGGCTTAGAGGCCCCACAGTAATATGTATGTATGTATATGTACTACGTACGTAAGTAGGTACATATGTTTGCAAGCACTTATCGCTGGGAATATAATAATAGCTAAAATAACTTATGTCATGGAGTGCTGTGTTCATTGACCTAAAGACACAGCCTATTTTGCGAATATTTACTTAAGTGTGTTAATTCGTGTGCATTGTTTATGCGGACGCTGTAGCCGATAAGTTGGAGGTTGCGTACTATGATTTGGTGGAACTTAGGTCCGATTCCTCTTCCGAAAAATGTTCCCAAAATAGTTTTGTTTTCTAATAGTGGTCGCCAACGTCTACATGTGTTTCCTATCATAAAAAGCTTCCCACATAAAACCAGCTCCCGTCCAGAGGCGGCGTTTGAGGAAACGCTCGGAGCCAAATATTTATATTATTATTTCTGTGAAAGATAGAAATACTGGTAGCATGTTACACATTTCTACAACTTAGTTCAACTATTTGTATGGCATTCGGCATCCTGTCTAATTCCGTGCCACGTACACATCTGGATTGGATTTTTCTAGCGTCTTCAAATTTGCACTTTATTTAATGATTTATAGCTCATACCCAAAATTTGTCTAAAAATTCTGGATAAAAAGTTTAAAATTTTCGGGTGCAATGTTAAAGTTTGTTGAATTTTCATAATTTTTGTACGAAGTTTGAAATGTGGATTTATGTGGGGCTGGTTAGGTAAAGTGCTAGACTTAAAAAAAAAAATATATATATATATATAAACATTAAATAAACAAAAGCAAAATAGCTAAAACTAGTCAAAATGTCGCTTGACTTAATCAACTGACCACAAGGGTATATGAATGTACCTCGATAATTTGTTTCGAAAACGCATATACACTTTCCGGGAGCGACAGACAATCTGCCCCCCATACATGATTCTAGTGCCGAGTTTATGAGCGCGAAATAGAAAATTTATTTTTTGGCTGCATTTCAAAATACGGATGAACACAGCAATAAATGCTTCATATAAATAAATCTCTTTAGTTAGCGCTACGATCTACTTCTGATGTGTTTCGAAAATTCAAGTAAAAATTCAAAAACCCAGCATACTTGCATGTATGCATGTACATTTCACATACATACATACATATGCATGGGTATTAAATACGTATGTATGTATATAACTCGAAGAGGAAATGGAAAACAAAATTTGACTAAAAAGCATCAATGGGACGCGTATTGAAATAACCAGAAGAATTGTTGTGATTATTATTCACATATGTACTTGCTGATGCAAACCACCAACACATAACCAAATTGTTTGCAGGTGCCGGCGGGTGATAACCGGAATCGCCAATTGTTCGAGAATTTAATAATAAATACCGGCTTTATAGCGTACGGCGATAATATAGAAGTTTATGTGTGACTTCTTAAGTGCATAACCAAAAAATTACAATATTGAGCTAAGAATGCAGAAATTAACGCTAACGTAAAACTTTCATAGCTCTATTTATTACCAGTACATATTTTACTAAAACAAAATATATAATAATTTTGACTATAGGAGTATGTACATATGTATGTACGTAAATTCAAAACTTCAAAGTCGTTTTTCCCCCGAGTTTCCCTTTTTTGAGTTATGACGCTATCGAAGTAAATGAGCGACGTGTATATAGTTTCGAATTTATACACCATATCTATATACATACAGATGCGATCAACTAATTAGCAACGAAATTCAAAAGGATATTGTTTGCAAATTATGTTTATTTATTTATCTTTAACAATTTTCATTTAAAATATAATTCAATCTATAACAGAAACCACAATAATAAAAGTTTAAAAGCTTGCACAAATTGCAAAAAAAATAATCAAACTTCAAAAAATTGTCATAAAAATTTCAATGTTTTTAGTTAGAATATTAAGAAAATTTTCGTGAATGCAGTTCTAGTCGTTAAAAATTACCGTTGATTTTTTAGAATTTTTTTTTGTGGAGGGTATTGTGCATTTTCTTCCATATAACATATGATCAAAATTTTTTTTTATATGTAAAAACAGCAACACCCTCCACAAAAAAGAATCTAAAAAATCAACGGTAATTTCTACATACATACATGAATAAATACATATGGGCATACGAATGTACTTTTATATTTAAAAAGCAAACTTGCGTAAAAAGATTTACCAAATAGAAATTATGAATGAAAAATATTGTAGTACAACGTTCAATCGATTTTGGGATGAAAGTGAAATTGACTTTGGTTAATTACGGTATTAGGTTAAAATAAACGAACAAGTAGTTTAGCCAAAAGATGACCCGGTCGGCTTAATTTTCTAAACAGAGAGGTTCAGACTTCAAATAATTGATTCTACTGAATAACTGAAAGTTATTTTTGACGACATTAAATATACAATTTATGTATGGACATCTAAATGTACATATATATGTACATATCGCTACATTTCTTTGTACAAAAGTAGGTACATTACAAGAAAACCTAATGGAATTTAAACAAAACACTTACAACATTTGATTAATTAAAGTCCAATATTGAAACCGTAATTTTAAAACAACTTACAATAAAGGAATATACATGTCGGGTTTGGTTAGGTTTATATCTTTGCAAAGAAAAAAAAAACATAAGATAGGACCTTTATGAATCGGCATAGCGATATTTCATATCTATTTCATTATTTTCAAAGGTCAAACGTTGTTCCATGACGGTTTTGCAAATACACGCATATGTACAAACTATACATATTTTGTATGGATATGTATGAAATTTGTGACATGACAGATTTCTTCGTCGCAAAAAAGAATCACCGCCAATCCTTTCGCTTCGCCAGATTCATTCGCTCCGCAAGTGATAATACCACCCATATTATTGTTGTTGTAACAACATACAAATTCCCCAAAGAGTCTTTTGGGGAGTGTTGCTTGAGTGACGGTCCTTGACCAGACATAAATCTGGGTCGTTCCGGTTACGTAGACCCGACTGTCGTGGGAACGCATAGATTCCAGTTGCCAAGCTTATTTGCTTTAAAGATGCATTAGAACGAAAACAAAATTTACAACATTTAGCGCTCGCACATTAGTTGCCTCGGTAAATGGTACATTGGTGGACATACATACATAAGTATACTAATTGCATAGTACAAAAACTAGCAAAGTTCAGTCCAAATTTCACGGCATGAGTAACGCGACAAAATAAAATCGTTGATAAAGCAATGTGCTGAACGTAATTACAGAAATATATAGAACCAATTCCGCCGTGAGTAAATGCAAATCAAAGCAATTACAAGCAATTTCTCACAACCTAATTGAAATATAGGCAGACAATGGAAGACGAGATTGTTGACTTTGACTTTTAGGAAGCTGTTAACCTTTAATAGTTGCACATATCAATAATGTTTAAAAGTTACGAACAGACATTTGTGCAACATAAAATATTAGCAATAAACTTAAATGGTATAAAAAATAGGAAAACTTATGCTTATCTTAAGCCCGCTATACAGTTCAATGCTAGCGTGAACGTGAACATCCACAAAGGCAAAGAATTCCATTTGTATTCTTATTACGGTGTTGGCATGAGGCGATTTTGTTCACACACATCTGTTAAAACTTGTCGTCGACATGCGAATGCTTTGTATACGCACACAGTTGAGTGTGAGCTTGAAAAATATGCATATTATACTTTTTCCAATTACTTTTAATTCTATAATTCTGAAAGATATTTTAATTCTCTATCTTTTGGTATATTAACTACTGCAAATAGTGAAGTAATAAGGAAAACATTGGTCAAGCCTAGATATTTTTGCTCGAGCCACATGGCGGCGGGCGTTGACGTTAACGTTAACGCCGCTGTCCGTATTGCCATCTGTAGTCCGTTTTTTACGGGCAGCGACGCCAATGTAGACTCCCATTCCCCATATTTGTGTTGTTGTTCAGTTGCCTATTGGCCTCACACACTTACCTATAAAGCGCAGTTCGCTTTTTGGCTCAATGATCAATTCCTTCGGCTTCTCCATTGTCGAAGCTGGTGGCGTAGTTGTTGCTGTAATCGCTGCCGTTTTGCTACTTTTGTACGAACGATGCGTCAAATTATCCAATGAAATATGAGTATGCTTTTATTTGTATAAATTTTGTTTCTTTCGATCACTTTACACCTCCGCCTTCGACAATTGAAATATATCTTTGATTTTTCCCCGTTTTTTTCTTCAAGGGCTACTAATGCGCTTCTGCCCCTGCCAATAATGCTGCTTCTTCTGCTTGCTTTTTTTCTTCTGCTTCTTTGGGGCTCTGCTTCTTCCACTTGCCTGTTTTTGAACTCGGCGTCGTTTCCAGGTATTTTTCTTTCACGATCCTTTCTCGTATATTACCAAATTACCTTTTAATGCACGGTAAACTTATTTGAATATTAAAATAATTATAGTCGGAATTTACACACTATCCACAATTCCCAAGTCGCCTTTTTCTTCGTTTGCCTGCACCTCCGATTCGCTCATCAATTTTTTGGCAAGTAAAAAATTTGCAACGCATGCGTCATTTTGAATTAATCGCCGTATTTTTGGCACCTATTCGCCGTATTCATTTCTTCGTCTGGGGCGTGTTCGTTTAAGGAGCAAACAGGGTTGCATGAAATTAAAGCCTTTCATACCGGCCGTTTTCACGTGCTGGAAAATCTCGCTCGCGTGACGACGTATGCGAGAAACCGCACGTGTAGAACGCAAAAAGCACGAAGCATGCTTTTTCCAGCATACCGAGCGGTATGCGAGCTCTCGCTTGCTTTCAACTGTCATTTTTGTT
>NW_016160744.1:0-10319 GCF_001687245.7 Rhagoletis zephyria | reverse complement strand
CCAGTCAGTTGTGGCTTAGAGGCCCCACAGTAATATGTATGTATGTATATGTACTACGTACGTAAGTAGGTACATATGTTTGCAAGCACTTATCGCTGGGAATATAATAATAGCTAAAATAACTTATGTCATGGAATGCTGTGTTCATTGACCTAAAGACCCAGCCTATTTTGCGAATATCTACTTAAGTGTGTTAATTCGTGTGCATTGTTTATGCGGACGCTGTAGCCGATAAGTTGGAGGTTGCGTACTATGATTTGGTGGAACTTAGGTCCGATTCCTCTTCCGAAAAATGTTCCCAAAATAGTTTTGTTTTCTAATAGTGGTCGCCAACGTCTACATGTGTTTCCTATCATAAAAAGCTTCCCACATAAAACCAGCTCCCGTCCAGAGGCGGCGTTTGAGGAAACGCTCGGAGCCAAATATTTATATTATTATTTCTGTGAAAGATAGGATAAATACTGATAATATGTTACACATTTCTACAACTTAGTTCAACTATTTGTATGGCATTCGGCATCCTGTCTAATTCCGTGCCACGTACACATCTGGATTGGATTTTTCTAGCGTCTTCAAATTTGCACTTTATTTAATGATTTATAGCTCATACCCAAAATTTGTCTAAAAATTCTGGATAAAAAGTTTAAAATTTTCNGCTCCCGTCCAGAGGCGGCGTTTGAGGAAACGCTCGGAGCCAAATATTTATATTATTATTTCTGTGAAAGATAGAAATACTGGTAGCATGTTACACATTTCTACAACTTAGTTCAACTATTTGTATGGCATTCGGCATCCTGTCTAATTCCGTGCCACGTACACATCTGGATTGGATTTTTCTAGCGTCTTCAAATTTGCACTTTATTTAATGATTTATAGCTCATACCCAAAATTTGTCTAAAAATTCTGGATAAAAAGTTTAAAATTTTCGGGTGCAATGTTAAAGTTTGTTGAATTTTCATAATTTTTGTACGAAGTTTGAAATGTGGATTTATGTGGGGCTGGTTAGGTAAAGTGCTAGACTTAAAAAAAAAAATATATATATATATATAAACATTAAATAAACAAAAGCAAAATAGCTAAAACTAGTCAAAATGTCGCTTGACTTAATCAACTGACCACAAGGGTATATGAATGTACCTCGATAATTTGTTTCGAAAACGCATATACACTTTCCGGGAGCGACAGACAATCTGCCCCCCATACATGATTCTAGTGCCGAGTTTATGAGCGCGAAATAGAAAATTTATTTTTTGGCTGCATTTCAAAATACGGATGAACACNTAAAAAAAATATATATATATAAACATTAAATAAACAAAAGCAAAATAGCCAAAACTAGTCAAAATGTCGCTTGACTTAATCAGCTGACCACAAGGGTATATGAATGTACCTCGATAATTTGTTTCGAAAACGCATATACACTTTCCGGGAGCGACAGACAATCTGCCCCCCATACATGATTCTAGTGCGAGTTTATGAGCACGAAATAGAAAATTTATTTTTTGGCTGCATTTCAAAATACGGATGAACACAGCAATAAATGCTTCATATAAATAAATCTCTTTAGTTAGCGCTACGATCTACTTCTGATGTGTTTCGAAAATTCAAGTAAAAATTCAAAAACCCAGCATACTTGCATGTATGCATGTACATTTCACATACATACATACATATGCATGGGTATTAAATACGTATGTATGTATATAACTCGAAGAGGAAATGGAAAACAAAATTTGACTAAAAAGCATCAATGGGACGCGTATTGAAATAACCAGAAGAATTGTTGTGATTATTATTCACATATGTACTTGCTGATGCAAACCACCAACACATAACCAAATTGTTTGCAGGTGCCGGCGGGTGATAACCGGAATCGCCAATTGTTCGAGAATTTAATAATAAATACCGGCTTTATAGCGTACGGCGATAATATAGAAGTTTATGTGTATGTAAACCAAAAAATGTAAATATTGAGCTAAGAATGCAGAAATTAACGTTAACGTAAAACTTTCATAGCTCTATTTATTACCAGTACATATTTTACTAAAACAAAATATATAATAATTTTGACTATAGGAGTATGTATGTATGTACGTAAATTCAAAACTTCAAAGTCGTTTTTCCCCCGAGTTTCCCTTTTTTGAGTTATGACGCTATCGAAGTAAATGAGCGACGTGTATATAGTTTCGNTCGGCGATAATATAGAAGTTTATGTGTGGGCATTTACTTCAATAGTGGCATAAACCAAAAAATACAAATATTGAGCTAAGAATGCAGAAATTAACTCTAACGTAAAACTTTCATAGCTCTATTTATTACCAGTACATATTTTACTAAAACAAAATATATAATAATTTTGACTATAGGAGTATGTACATATGTATGTACGTAAATTCAAAACTTCAAAGTCGTTTTTCCCCCGAGTTTCCCTTTTTTGAGTTATGACGCTATCGAAGTAAATGAGCGACGTGTATATAGTTTCGAATTTATACACCATATCTATATACATACAGATGCGATCAACTAATTAGCAACGAAATTCAAAAGGATATTGTTTGCAAATTATGTTTATTTATTTATTTTTAAAATATAATTCAATCTATAACAGAAACCACAATAATAAAAGTTTAAAAGCTTGCACAAATTGCAAAAAAAAAATAATCAAACTTAAAAAAATTGTCATAAAAATTTCAATGTTTTTAGTTAGAATATTTAGTAAATTTTCGGGTATGCAGTTGCCCATTCAATTGTATAAGAAAGTGCAAGTTTCTAGTCGTTAAAAATTACCGTTGATTTTTTAGATTTTTTTTTTGTGGAGGGTATTGTGCATTTTCTTCCATATGACATATGATCCACATTTTTTTTATGTGAAAAAAACAGCAACACCCTCCACAAAAAAAGAATCTAAGAAATCAACGGTCATTTTTAACGACTTATATTTGAACTTCGTTGCTAATTAGTTGATCGCATCTGTACATACATGCATACATTAATAAATACATATGGGCATACGAATGTACTTTTATATTTAGAAAGCAAACTTGCGTAAAAAGATTTACCAAATAGAAATTATGAATGAAAANAAAAATTTCAATGTTTTTAGTTAGAATATTAAGAAAATTTTCGTGAATGCAGTTCTAGTCGTTAAAAATTACCGTTGATTTTTTAGAATTTTTTTTTGTGGAGGGTATTGTGCATTTTCTTCCATATAACATATGATCAAAATTTTTTTTTATATGTAAAAACAGCAACACCCTCCACAAAAAAGAATCTAAAAAATCAACGGTAATTTCTACATACATACATGAATAAATACATATGGGCATACGAATGTACTTTTATATTTAAAAAGCAAACTTGCGTAAAAAGATTTACCAAATAGAAATTATGAATGAAAAATATTGTAGTACAACGTTCAATCGATTTTGGGATGAAAGTGAAATTGACTTTGGTTGATTACGGTATTAGGTTAGAATAAATGAACAAGTAGTTTAGCCAAAAGATGACCCGGTCGGCTTAATTTTCTAAACAGAGGGTTCAGACTTCAAATAATTGATTCTACTGAATAACTGAAAGTTATTTTTGACGACATTAAATATACAATTTATGTATGGACATCTAAATGTACATATATATGTACATATCGCTACATTTCTTTGTACAAAAGTAGGTACATTACNTCTAAAAAATCAACGGTAATTTCTACATACATACATGAATAAATACATATGGGCATACGAATGTACTTTTATATTTAAAAAGCAAACTTGCGTAAAAAGATTTACCAAATAGAAATTATGAATGAAAAATATTGTAGTACAACGTTCAATCGATTTTGGGATGAAAGTGAAATTGACTTTGGTTAATTACGGTATTAGGTTAAAATAAACGAACAAGTAGTTTAGCCAAAAGATGACCCGGTCGGCTTAATTTTCTAAACAGAGGGTTCAGACTTCAAATAATTGATTCTACTGAATAACTGAAAGTTATTTTTGACGACATTAAATATACAATTTATGTATGGACATCTAAATGTACATATATATGTACATATCGCTACATTTCTTTGTACAAAAGTAGGTACATTACAAGAAAACCTAATGGAATTTAAACAAAACACTTACAACATTTGATTAATTAAAGTCCAATATTGAAACCGTAATTTTAAAACAACTTACAATAAAGGAATATACATGTCGGGTTTGGTTAGGTTTATATCTTTGCAAAGAAAAAAAAAAACATAAGATAGGACCTTTATGAATCGGCATAGCGATATTTCATATCTATTTCATTATTTTCAAAGGTCAAACGTTGTTCCATGACGGTTTTGCAAATACACGCATATGTACAAACTATACATATTTTGTATGGATATGTATGAAATTTGTGACATGGCAGATTTCTTCGTCGCAAAAAAGAATCACCGCCAATCCTTTCGCTTCGCCAGATTCATTCGCTCCGCAAGTGATAATACCACCCATATTATTGTTGTTGTAACAACATACAAATTCCCCAAAGAGTCTTTTGGGGAGTGTTGCTTGAGTGACGGTCCTTGACCAGACATAAATCTGGGTCGTTCCGGTTACGTAGACCCGACTGTCGTGGGAACGCATAGATTCCAGTTGCCAAGCTTATTTGCTTTAAAGATGCATTAGAACGAAAACAAAATTTACAACATTTAGCGCTCGCACATTAGTTGCCTCGGTAAATGGTACATTGGTGGACATACATACATAAGTATACTAATTGCATAGTACAAAAACTAGCAAAGTTCAGTCCAAATTTCACGGCATGAGTAACGCGACAAAATAAAATCGTTGATAAAGCAATGTGCTGAACGTAATTACAGAAATATATAGAACCAATTCCGCCGTGAGTAAATGCAAATCAAAGCAATTACAAGCAATTTCTCACAACCTAATTGAAATATAGGCAGACAATGGAAGACGAGATTGTTGACTTTGACTTTTAGGAAGCTGTTAACCTTTAATAGTTGCACATATCAATAATGTTTAAAAGTTACGAACAGACATTTGTGCAACATAAAATATTAGCAATAAACTTAAATGGTATAAAAAATAGGAAAACTTATGCTTATCTTAAGCCCGCTATACAGTTCAATGCTAGCGTGAACGTGAACATCCACAAAGGCAAAGAATTCCATTTGTATTCTTATTACGGTGTTGGCATGAGGCGATTTTGTTCACACACATCTGTTAAAACTTGTCGTCGACATGCGAATGCTTTGTATACGCACACAGTTGAGTGTGAGCTTGAAAAATATGCATATTATACTTTTTCCAATTACTTTTAATTCTATAATTCTGAAAGATATTTTAATTCTCTATCTTTTGGTATATTAACTACTGCAAATAGTGAAGTAATAAGGAAAACATTGGTCAAGCCTAGATATTTTTGCTCGAGCCACATGGCGGCTGGCGTTGACGTTAACGTTAACGCCGCTGTCCGTATTGCCATCTGTAGTCCGTTTTTTACGGGCAGCGACGCCAATGTAGACTCCCATTCCCCATATTTGTGTTGTTGTTCAGTTGCCTATTGGCCTCACACACTTACCTATAAAGCGCAGTTCGCTTTTTGGCTCAATGATCAATTCCTTCGGCTTCTCCATTGTCGAAGCTGGTGGCGTAGTTGTTGCTGTAATCGCTGCCGTTTTGCTACTTTTGTACGAACGATGCGTCAAATTATCCAATGAAATATGAGTATGCTTTTATTTGTATAAATTTTGTTTCTTTCGATCACTTTACACCTCCGCCTTCGACAATTGAAATATATCTTTGATTTTTCCCCGTTTTTTTCTTCAAGGGCTACTAATGCGCTTCTGCCCCTGCCAATAATGCTGCTTCTTCTGCTTGCTTTTTTTCTTCTGCTTCTTTGGGGCTCTGCTTCTTCCACTTGCCTGTTTTTGAACTCGGCGTCGTTTCCAGGTATTTTTCTTTCACGATCCTTTCTCGTATATTACCAAATTACCTTTTAATGCACGGTAAACTTATTTGAATATTAAAATAATTATAGTCGGAATTTACACACTATCCACAATTCCCAAGTCGCCTTTTTCTTCGTTTGCCTGCACCTCCGATTCGCTCATCAATTTTTTGGCAAGTAAAAAATTTGCAACGCATGCGTCATTTTGAATTAATCGCCGTATTTTTGGCACCTATTCGCCGTATTCATTTCTTCGTCTGGGGCGTGTTCGTTTAAGGAGCAAACAGGGTTGCATGAAATTAAAGCCTTTCATACCGGCCGTTTTCACGTGCTGGAAAATCTCGCTCGCGTGACGACGTATGCGAGAAACCGCACGTGTAGAACGCAAAAAGCACGAAGCATGCTTTTTCCAGCATACCGAGCGGTATGCGAGCTCTCGCTTGCTTTCAACTGTCATTTTTGTTGTTTGACAGCTGTGTTCTCATTTCGCAGAATTCTTCAGAGTAGCAACTTCGTTTATTTTGGAGGCAAATACAAATTTAGAGGCAGCCATTTTTCATTTGAAATACATAGTATACATCTCTTTATGCAGATTTTCTAAGTAATTAAGTTTTATGTTTCTGCATGAAAACCCGAATTTGGACGAAACAAAATAAATATTAAACCGGCTGATTGTCAAAGCGCGCAAAAAGATGGGAGTTGACCATCTTTTCGCTTCGCGCTGCCGCTTCAACGATTTATGTGGCATGCTTTGTGCATTTTCATACAATTCATCTTATCTGTCAAAGCGAATCTGTCACGTAAAGCGAAGCAAAAGTTTTATGTGACATCAGCTTATCTCGCTTGCGAGAGAAAAAAGCATGCGAAGACGGCCGGTAAAAGCAGTCGGTGGAAAAGCAGTCTTATTGGGCCTGAGCACACATGAACCAAAAATACAAGATCACGTAAGAACGCGACGTTGTATTTGTAACTGGTTTTGAGAAAAAAGTTTGCGAAAGCGGGTTCGTCAGCTGAGCGTTTGTTTACATCACAAGCACCACTATTTTACACTTTTATCCAAGTAAAGAAGAGTTAATTCAACATGACAACACATTTTAAAGCATTTTGTTGCATCATTTTACCTTAATTGTGCGTTTAAAGTGGCTGACAATAATTTTGGCTAATTTTGGTTTTCGTTGTTTTCTTTGCTTTGTTTACTTTTCGCTCGTTTTCCAGTGATACAAGATGGCGTAGAACCCGCTAAAAAAATCGACTTTTTTCACTCTCGTGTTCTTACGTGATCTTGTGTCTTTCGTTCATGCTGAGCACACTAGCCTGCTCATTCGGACTGAGCAGTCTACCACTCGAACGCACACTGGACTGGGCAGTCGGCCGAAAACAGGTTTCAGTTTTATATACAGGAACTACGCATGAGTGTGTTAGTGCATGTGGCACATGCAAACAAAACGAAATAGAAAACATGTTGTCTATGTGTGCGTGTCAGTCCACCGTCAATCCGCGATTTTCACGAACTGAAATGAGCGTGGTAAACTCGAACTCTCTCCCCGTCTTATCCACAAAAAAACCCGGTTTTAGGCGGACTGAGCCAAAGCGCATCCATACAGTCCGTACAGTCCAGCAGTCCAGTGTGCGGAGGTCCATTGAAATTTTTGTGTTTGTTCTGGCAACACCACATTCGCCTTGCGCATTAGCCTGTGTTTATACACGGAAACTTTTGTCGACCCGATTTTTCCTTTGGTGTTGCTCGTATCATTTACACCCGGTGACTTTTTTCTATGCAATTGTGGCTGTCGACTGTGAACCGCTACCTCAATTTACACAGACGAACGAGAGCACAAAGCGTGTTGCCTGAGCACGAGCAACCCGGTGCCCCCTCCCTTCCACGTCTCGCTGTCTCCTACAAACGGCGAGCTGCCGCAACAAAAATCGCCTTGTGTAAATGAGAATTTAATTACTTTATATATATATCAATCCCGTTACTCCTGCGATTATGCGTAGGCCAATTCACGAATTTGGGTTAAAATTAGCTGCACAAACACAATTTCATGAATCGCAATCATACACGAAAATTTAAGTATGTACTGTAATGACCATGCTCACGAACGTGTACCTAGCATAGCGTATAAACACATCAAGGGTTTTCATCTAAAGTGAAAAAATTACCCTAATCAGAATTTTCTGCGCAGGCGGCCTTTGACCGAGCTTAGGGATTATAACACTTAGTAGAAGTACCCTTCCTGTGTTATCTAAGAAGAGGGGCGGAAGGATATATCTAAATATCTCTTACTCCACTTTTAAATAAAATACAAAACAGAAAATGGATTGTTTATGATTTTGTTTTTATTTAAAAAATATCATCTTCAGTGATGATTTAATTGTCTGGCAGCGATCGAATGATGTCCGAATCTCCAGGATCAGTGATGGACATGGTGCACACACGGAAATATTTACCGCAAGCGGTACCTAATTCAATGTTGGTGCCACTGTAATGTTGAACTTCGGTCTTCGCCAACATAGCGTAGTACTCAATCTCTGATTTCCTACAAGTAAAAACGAAATAAATTTAGAAATGCATAGTAAGATGAAGCAATACGTATGTGCTTAATAATTTCAGAAAGAGTCTCTAGTAGTAATTGAATATCAACATTATATGTCTGCTTAGTACATTCATCATCTAGCAAATTAAATTAGCTAATACAATACAAAACGAATTACCTGGTGTATTTTGCTGGAGCCATTTGGATGTCTGTCATTGCACTTGCCCCAAACATAGGCGCGCTATACAACATTTGTTCTGAGAGTAACTACTCCATAGCTTCCATTGCGAATAAATTGAATTGCAAAATGCAAAAAAACATGGGAAACTTGTATGGGAGCATACTTCTCAGTCTCGAAAGACTCCATATGGCTCCAGCAAGCAAATCAATGGAATACTACTTCTCTGTAGTCGTACACAAATGTTTGCGCTTCTCACCTCAAAGCTGGAGTGTTGCTGGCAATCAGCACCAATTTCGCTTTGCCTTGACGCAGGGTTTTTAAAGCTTGTTTATAACCCAAGCAATATTTGCCAGACTTCATCACCAAGGCCAAACGGGAGTTGGTGCTTTCCAAAGCCTTTTTCTGAAAATGAAAAGAAATACACACTTATTTAGGTTATGTTCAAACAACGGAGGGATTAGGCACCACGTGTCACCGTCCAACAAAAACCTGAATTTACCTGTTTTTTGACGGCAACCATGATTGCAGTTCTCTTAGTATAAATACAAAGTCAGATGGAAATCTGAAAGTTTATAAGATGTTGGAAAATTGTTAAAGTTATTTAACTTTTCGAATAATAAAAAAGCACATCCACCTTCAAAGACGATTTGCAGGAAAAGAAGGAATTTCACGTTGACAGCTGTCAATTAAAACTTCCTTTTCAGGGTTGCATAGAAGTCAACGATATTTTCTTTCTATTTAGTGTTATCGTTTAACTTCATCTTATCGGTCATCGGTTATCTGTTTCTGTTTATTTTTTATTAAGGCCAAGTAAAAATTATAACGTGAACATGTTTAAGTTTATTTCCAGAAGTGATTGCAATATGTATACATACGTCCCAAAAATCTTATTAAGGGTACTCATATATACGCGCAAGTTTCATATTTGGGTAATTGGGCAACTTTGCGCCATGTGTTTCATGAGGATAATTTTATATTTTATGCAATTTCTGACATTTAATTATTTGACTATACTTAATTTATAAAGTTGAACAATTGAAACTCAAATAATTATCCATAAATCAAAAACTGAGAGCGCAAAGTGACAGTTCTCCTGAGAGAAGTTACGAATTCTTGCTGGAAAAATTTTAGCCAGCAAGAATTTGCAATCACGAAAAACATATGATTGAGGCACTTGGTTGCATTTTTGTTTATGATAATTTGAATAAATAAGTTCGTTAAATTTAAAAATTTATAAGCACGAGCGATTATTTATGAAAAAAGAAGTAAATACTTGTTGATATAATTAATTTAGTTAATTATAATGATTTGAACTTAACTCGGCTGAAAAAAAATTGTATTCGCATTCGGAATGCAATTGCAACCAGATTCGATTTAAGAAACCCGATAGCTGGAAGAAAGAAATATACATGTATATCCTGTTTTTGTCCATCTGAAAGAATTTTAAAAATTCTATAAACGTTTATTATGTTTAAAATGCAACCGTGGACACCAGCTGTCAGGGAAACTTGCAAATTCCCATGATACAATAATAGGTGCGTTCGTTTAAAATCTCCAGTTAAAACCAACCAACTGCCAAATTCCGGCGAAATGCCATTTGTTCTCTCAGAAGAGAAAAATATCCCAAATAGTACGCGAACAGAAAATTTGCAGAAACT
>NW_016160743.1:0-60024 GCF_001687245.7 Rhagoletis zephyria | reverse complement strand
ATGGCAGTCAAAAGTTTTCCACTTCTGCGCACGGAACCATCCTCCAATCTTCGCATTTAGCGCTCTTCAAACCAACGTTAAAACGAAACTTCTTTGATCCACACAAGTAAAGATATAGGCCCCTATTATGAGATAACCCAACTTATAGAAAACTCAATTGTTAGCATTGCCACTGTTTTTTGATTGACTGTGGCCAACTAAGTTTGAAAAAGCCGAAATTCGATAGACATTTTGATATTGTAATTATATTATTTTAATTACTTATATTATAATAATACAAAAGAAGTAAATTAGTTACTAATTATTTTTTAACGATGAGTCCGGGGAAGCTGGTGCTAGGTAACCATATTTTCAGAGTTAAGTTGAATTGGGTCCCACAATATAAATTTACAACTTACAACTCAACTATCTTCAAAGTTGCGAATCATAATAGGGGATTTAAGCTCGGTTCTTAATGAAAAATTTGCCTCTGTGGCGGGTGTACTTCTTTGATAGAATAAAGCAAAACAAAATTCAAAAATAAACTTTCTGCTGCGCTCAATGTGCTGGAATTTCTCCTTTGCCAATATTTCCTAAGAAATAAATATATACACAAATTAGCTTTAACATGTACATATGTACATTAGGGTTGTCCAAAATAAGGAAAATCGGAATTTTATTGCTCTCACCCCCTAGAATTCTTCATATCAAAGAAATATACTTGCTTTTCATGCATTTTATATGGGAAAAAACACTTTTCGTAGAAAGGGTATGAAATTCTTGGCAATTAATATTTTTCTATCGGAAAACACTGCTTCTCTGCAGGAGATTCCCTACAATAATAACCGATTGTTTATTTAACCATTTTTTCTTAGTAGCTATAATTTATAGGTCCGAAAAAAACCCCCAAAAACACCAAAAAATACAATAGGCGCACCAATAAAAAATCGTTAGTATTAAAAANTTACTGGAAGTCTCCTGAAGAGAACCAGAGTTTCCCCCCATATGAAATACATGGACAACTTTGAGCGCTTTGAGCGACCTCTAAATATTTTTTGATTTCAACATAAAAAATAAGGGTATATTTTTTTCGACGTAGAATATTTCCGACTTTACTATTTTTGGACCACCCTAATGTACATGCTACATATGTATGTACATACATACGCATAAATGTATTTAGAATGTACACATGTAAACATTATGTAAACATTGGCAATTTTGTATCCCTTTTAACCTATTTTCGCAACAGTTGCACTTTTACTAATGGCCTCTGCAACATTAAGAACATTGTGTTCCGTACATTAGATTTACTGAATGAGAACAGGGCATATTTAAGAGCACAGACATGTGTGTGCACAAATACAAGCACTCGAATGAGTGTATGTGCGTTTAAACTAGGGATGTTGCGAATGTGGTATTTTACACATCCGCGGATGCGAATGCGTATGTCAAGTATTTTTCAGAAACAATTAGGTAAGTAAATTAAATTATTAAGGCAAATAAAAAATTGGAAAAATTAATAAGTTTTAATAATGTTTAATTTATTTAGTACTTGAATTCAAAAATTGGAACATTATATTTAATAACAAGTAATTTTTAGCAAAAAAAAAACCGACGTCAACTCTCATATAAAAAAAAATATATATATATATATATCCCATGATCCACTGATCTGATCTTAACCAGATTAGTATGAGACCACTTCTGAGACACTACCTTTCCGATGCAAAAAGAATTATCGAAATCGGTTGACGTGGTCCAAAGTTATGCGGTAACATACATAAAAATAAAAAAAATAAATAAAATATTCTGACGAACTGATAACCTCCTCCTTTTTGGAAGTCGGTTAAAAAGTAATGAGAATTGCATTGGGGCTGAAAATTTCGGACTTTCATCTAGCATAATGGCGAGATAGTTGCATATACCCCGCTTACAAGCCAAACCAGATGCGTCAGGTTTTTCTACAGCTTTTTAAAAAGAATTCTTCGTTCTCATACCTTTGGCTNATATTTCAGATTTGTGAGCCTGTAACGTCATCAGCGTTTTTCGATTTTAGTTTTTGTAATTAATTTTTAATACTTTCTTCTGCGACTGGTTTGAAAAATTTGTGCTTATAGCGAGCTAAAGAGGTGGATATGGAAAATAAATTATTATTTTCCAGGAATTAAAATTTTCAACAAAATTCTGTTGTCCAAGTCGTGGGTGGCAGCCGAATCGGATCAGAGTGTTTTCATATGCATTTGAATTATTGGAATCACGGATGATGAGGGTCTCAGGTAGTTATGTAATTATTATTTATTTTAAGGTCAGCCCATAGCTTTTTAATTATTTGAGCAACGATTCTCTTCATGGCTAGACGTTGAACAATTTTGCCTAATGACTTTGACTCTAAATAGAAAAGAAGGGATACGTAGGCGGACAGTTTTACCAAACAAGTTTTTAGCCAAGGATCCAATGTATATCCCCATGAAAAAAAATATTGCCCGACAAGTAAACAAAATCACTGTTTTTGAAATTTTTGCCAAATATACGTTTTATCGGTGCACTTGCACAACATTCGCATTCGCAAAAGCTCCGCATTGATTATAGCGAATGCGAAAGTGAATGCGAATATTAAAATTAATGCGAAAGCGAATATTCGCAACAGCCCTGGTTTAAACGTTTGGATTGTGAGTCATTTTTGTATGTTTAAAGTCTTGTCTTTGGCTTTTTGAGTAACATTTGCTTTTTATGTTATTTGCTGCTTAAAAACTCATTCTGATATTTGTCTTTAATGGCTGTTGTGTATGTACATATGTACATATACATACTTATATACTTATGTATGTGCATATGTGTGCAGTTGGCAGACTTCGTCAAATTTCACTTTTGGCAAACGGACAAAGAATTTTTTTTAAACAATGTATAATTTATTTTAAAAACAAGCATACATACATATGTAAGTATGTATATATGTTTGTCCATATGCATTCCACATAGGGGCGCATAGGGATTTACATACATATGTAAGTATGTCCTTATAGATATGTAAATATGTTTTTTATATTATGCGGTTTAATGTCTACATTTAAGTGAATTTATTCGTGCGAATTTCATATAAATATGACCAGATATTTAGATATTTACCTAAGAGCGATACAAAATTTGAATATTTTTGTTCTTCTGGAGCAATTCATCCATGAAAGTGAATTAGCATACATATTCCTAAAACGTAGCATACATATAGGCGCACTTTAAATATCGTTGCTGTAGTGTATTAAATTTTGTGGTGTATAAGTACAGTGAGCCGCTAAAATTCACAATTTTCTGGGTCTTACAATACTTACATGTATAAATACTCTCCAAAAAAAAAATATAGAGATCAATACATACATATGTATAATATATAATATATTAATATGGATATGTGCATATATGTATGTATATATACATCGACGTATTCATATGTGGAGGTTATGTTTTTTTATTCACAATATTCATACATTCTTATATGTGCATATTTTGTGTATATAGAAGTGGTAGACACACGCCTTTTTGCGTTACTATCGCCGCAAACGAGAGCCACAATTTACCTTATCCTTCGCCCACTTTATCATAGCTTCTCGCTTGTTACTTCCGTTTGGTATTTGTTTTTACATTTTCTTTTCCTCTTTCGCTCTTTGGAGACCATTGTTAAAAACTGCCAGGTTGTTAACCCGTGCCTATCTTCGATATTCAAATACAAATAAATTTCAATAAAAATGGCGTACAAAATATGAAATACTCCAATTACGCGTAATTTTTTGAGGTTGAATTGCTGCTCACGCACGCACAGCACATCGACTTTACATATACACATATATATGTATGTATATTAGACTCTGCCAGAAAAAAAGATCGCCGTACACCATTGAATCTAAAACATTTTTGCAAGGCAATTTTGAAAGAAAAAAATAAAATTTTGTTCCGAACGTTTGGCAATTACAGTTAGATCTTTAAGTATGATATTCCAATGTTCTTATCTCGAGGAGCCTCTTTTTGTATCAAAAATTAATTGTTCTCACGTACATCGTTCTAGTACTGAACCACCAGATCTCAGCTCCTACCACTATTCCGTACTACCCTACAGTAGTAAATTTAAGCTCGTCAAAAATTATTAAATTTTTGCTAAGGGCGTGTTATTTCGATTCGAAGATAATTCGATTTTTTTTGCAGAACGTAAGGGTTGTATTTTTTACATTTTTCGCCATAACTTTGGCAGTCGGATCTTAAAGTATGATATATTGATGTTCTTTCATTACAGTTCACGGAACACAAATGCCCCGTTCCAGCACTTACCCAGTTCTTAGCACCCTAATGTAACTAAACTCCACGTTCTAGAAAAGAAAGAAAAGTATTGCCGAATGTAGGTGTGACCAAGGAACTTAAATTATTTACTAAAATTACCTTGGCAAAAAACACTTTAGACTCAGAGGTGTATGGCGAAGATTATATATTTTTTTTTTGCCTGCTAGATGGTACGGTCTAATGTACATACACACATACGTACATATCTATATGTGATTTAAGAGAAGGCAAGCCCTGTGGTGCTTCAATTCTCTAGTGGCACAATTTATATGTATGTACATCCTGCAACTCTGTCATAACTGCGCCTTTATGTACTTTCACTATTTGCCTTTCTGATTCTGTTTCCTGAATTTTAATATACTCACTGTGGTATTTAAAAGTCATAAATCATGATTTTTTCGCACAATCGCATCCTTCAGTTAATATTTTGTACTCAAAATAAATATATATATACATCTATATAGTTTTTTTAATAAGGCAACACACGCGCATTTGCGTTTCGCATGAAAAAGGGTTGCGTGACTCTGCTGACTTCAGAAGTACCCGATATTTCCGCCACTTTTATATATAAACTGCTTCAATTTATGCACTCGTTTAATTCAATGTGCTCAGAAAAGTTTTGGGCTATGTAAATGTGTGAGTAAATATGTATGCATATAGAAACTTAAGACATATTTTTGTCTGAAGTTACTTCCACAGCAAATTATGTATCTACTCCGAATTTGAAAATCATACACATATTTTTACATGCGTGTATCTAATTACACGCTCCTTACTTGAGAAGAAGCATGTTGCAACACTTGTAGCCAAGTTTAATCGTCTAATTACATCCGATTAGCAACATTTCTAAGGTAGATGGAAATAACTGCAAAGAGAGTGTTGTATAAAACATTTTTTCATTCATCTCTCTTTTCGTATCTAGTCTTCTTTTGACCTTAAAGTGTAATTTAAGGTTTTCACATATACTATACATAAATTGCACGAGAAAATTTTTTAAGCGCCTAAAATTTTTAAATATTTGCTTTAAAAATTTCGGAGAAAAGTGCAGCGATAAGTTTTTTCTTTCCAATTTCTTTACATCCTCACTCTCAATTCAAAGGTCCCTACATGGAACTTTAAAAAAATGTTAAATAAGGAAAGCTAGGAGGCAGCTCCACGAAGGTAGTTGCTGGCGAACGATATTATCTCGTACCTCATGGAAAGTGCCCGGTCAGAACACCTTTTAGAACCAAAAGAGAGCGCCGAACCACCTGCAGCTGATTCTTTGGCGGCTCTAAGCCGAATATCAGCGGAAACGTTTTTACACGTCGAGACTTGGCACAGCGCTCGCTTAGTCCATTATAGGCTCATGCAGTACACAGTCTTCCAAAAGAATTCTCTACCTTCTCTGTCAGGAGAGCTGACTTCAGGGATACTCTACCTAACCAATTAATCAAATTAACCAATTCTTGGAATTTCACTGCGCTTTAGAACCCTTGTTAAAAAGTCGTGTATTTGCAGTTCTGTGTTCAGGGAGTTCAAATAAGAATTAACCTTGCCTGACTGAAAAATGTTGAAATAATTTAATTATAAATACATTTGGAATTTCAAATAGTTTCACAAATAACCTAACCTAATCTAATTTCAAGGGTGAAACGGCGGTCGAAGCGTAGTGTATTAGTTTAGGGTGCTTACTACAAACCGGTAAGACCAAATTCGATCCCAATGGTTTCACCTTGGTAGCAATGAAAAAACTCGGAGTTTATTGATGACATGAAAAATCTTCCGATCTGTCTGCTCGTTGGGTTATAACCTCAAGTTAGAAGTTACAAGTTTTTACCAGAAATTGCTCTCGCAGAACCAACCAGAAAGCAGTGCCTCTTTCGGACTTAGTGAATTTTCCTTTCCATGAGCATAAACAAAAATAAAAATAAAACAAGTACCTTAATCCCTTTCGAAACGAGGCATTTTTAATTTTTCTAGCTTCCTTTAACAAAATATGAGTTTTCATAAAAAGGGGCCTAACAACTTTTTACTCTAGGCTGGCGATATGTAAAAGATCAATTTCAAAATTTCAATACAGATAAAAATCTTCATTATCACATGAATCTCCGGTGAGATAAACATCAATACCAAATTCTTCCCGTTTGAGTACAATCGTTAATGTAAAAAATTTAATTTAACATTTTCGCATTTAATTTCCTTATTTTGTTTTTATGATCTTCCTAGAGAAGAACAAAATCTAAAACAGATTAAAATAATTTGGAAATCGGCTAAAATCCGGGTGCTGGCTAAACCCAATTTTTTTCGGCTAAACGCAACTGAAACCGGCCAAATCTCGACGCAAAATGGATCAGCTGGCAACACTGGTCAGGAACAAAATCTATTTTAAACGTAGTTATAAACAATTTTTTTAATTTAATTTATTTTTAACTTTTTAATCAGTGATCATTTTTTAATGAAATAAAACTCAAATCACATAAGTATTCATGCTATGCGATTAATAAAATGTGAAAAATAGGCTGGAAAAACTCACCGTTATTTTCAACTTGAGTTTTTTTTACTAATAAATGCAAACTTCCACATATTATTTCCAGTTAACTGGCACATTTCAATTAAACATTCAATTACATTCCCTTTTTTGTTAAATAAAACAGCATTTGAGTACATTTTAACTTTTGTTTTTGTTAAAAAAAAAAACATATTTTTATTCATTTCGTTTTCTCTATCGTAAATATTATGTTACACGTTATTAACATTTGCACATTTATTGATTGCTTTATTTTGTTGTACACACAAACAGTACGCCATAGGTTTTAACGTTTATATATGTATGTAAATACGTATGTATGCTCATATAAATATTAATACATCATACATACATACATATGTTTACAAAGAACAGTTAGTTCGTGCTATTTGCTAAAACTTATTTCTTATTTATTTACACGATGAGAATAAAATTTTATAATTAAAAATTGGAAAGAGAATAGGTGAAATAAAAAAATAGATTAAGTAGTGTCGCTTTAGAATTAGAAAAATCTGTATCCGCTTAAATGAAGGCTAAAAAAAAAAACTTTCATTGGAAGGGTAGTACTTGCGCGAGCATAAAGTATGAAGCGGATTTAGACAGAGAAATAAGTATTAGAGTTAAACAAAAATAATAAATAAATAAAAAAAGAAATGAAAAAAATGAAAAGCTACACTTTTTATTATACACACATAAATGTATCTGACTCTGCTAAGATTTATAAGAACTTAGGTTTAGTTTTTGTTCTTGTTAATCGCTATTAATTGTTACAAATATTTTACATTATTTCCTAGCGTTTTTTTTTAGTTCGTATTAAAAATAATTATTGCAAATTCATAGCTGACTATTAACTGCTGTGATGCATATACATATGTACATAATCACTGTTAGAGTTCGGTAACAAATGCGATACAAATGCATTTGGAATTGGTAAGTAAAAACCTGGTTGGCCTTCATTAACTTACACAAAACAATGTTGTCGATAATATTCTATAGCTAAATATATTTAATTGGTGCGATGCATTAAAATGTAAGTTAAAGCTCGGCAATTTTAATCTTGAAATTTACGCTTAAGTCCGTATTCCTTCGCAAATGACAAATCTCATTGTCGTGCCATTGTTTGAGCTACTGCGCTTAAACCTTTACGCCGAATATTAACATTAGGCGTCTTCACAACGCCTAAGCAAATAAAACGCGTCTATTTATTCAATTTTGAATCCATCGGCTGCCAAAAGCTACAACGCATATGAGTAAGTTAAATTCATTCAATTTTCTGTTACAACTTATTTTTTGATAGGAAAACAGCTGATAAGCTGTTCATAAACATAGTTTACCAGACCGAAAAAAAGTAAACTGTAGAGGACGGTCACAGTTGATAAAATTACCGAGTACCAACTAGAAGTGTACCAGAACCACCGAAATGGGTGTGAAGACCCCTAGTGTTTGTCGTTGTCAAGTGCTTGGTAAATCATAACAATGACGGTGACTATTGTCATTATAATAGCGCTTAAAATCAAGCTTTCGCCGGCATAATTTTAGGCGCGGTAGTTAAACAACAGTGATGTTATGGAATTTGTCATTTTTTCATTTACATATTTATAAGGCTATTTCAGCTCTTGTCAGCGGAGGCTAAGGGCAAGGAAAAATATACAGAAACTTTTTTCTTCTCAATAAGATGTAAATTTCATTCAATTGATTTGTTGTAGGGTAGATTTGAGGAAAGAGCATGCCAAAGCAATATCTATGTAAAGGTTTTTTTTAATATGTTTTATTATTTAAATTAATTTATTGCACAGAATCGTAAGTATGTATTATTGTCTCCAAACCTTAGGGCTAGCTTTCCACAATACTCACATCATTGGAAAGCTCCTATGCAGGTATACGAGTATAAGATCTCTCTAATTTACGCAAACGAGTAAACGCAAAATATTTACTTGGTCATTAGAGATTTGAGTTCCCTTTACATTAAATTAAATATATTTACTAAAAATATATTAATTAATAGTTAGTTTTATTTACAAAAAATATTGACATAATAGGTTTCCTCCAAGAAATACTCGAAGGAAAATTCCAGTTTAGTTCAAATTGCGACTTTCATTTCACTAAACCGAAGTTGTATGGATTCCATTAAATCTTAAGGCACCATAAAATAAACTTCATAGAATATGTCGCTCCTTATATGCGCTCCTGAACGCTCCCCATATGTCGAGGCATGCGAGTGTTTGCACTCTCCTAATTATTATTTTTTTGCTCTTGACATTCGCCTGAGTAGTGAGAGCGAGAAATGGAGAAATCAAGAGCGGCAAAAAACGTGTGTAATTGGTGTTTGTATGTAGGCACAAGTTCAAAGTTAAATATAGGTTCTTTGCCGTACCGGACCGGATTCGGTAATTAGAGAATAAGCGAAAAATTTGCTCTCAAAAGTAGATCAATGCCCAAAAGTACAGAAAAAATCAGTTTCGGGCAGGAAGAAGTAGACACTTACGATCCAATACGTTCCAATTTTTGCTCTCTATTACCCATTTTCTGAGTACAAGAATGATTTGTAGGCAGTTTTGGGCACCCGCGGGATCCAGCGTTGCGTACCGTAAGCCTTATGCTAACATAACTGAGCGTTCAGGTAGACAAGGCTTCTGTTTCGAAAAAAAGTTGGTCATCGATGCAGAGATTTCTTTGTAATGACCTTAGCTCCAAGCAAATGGGCGTATTAAAGTCTGATCTGATAGTTTTTCAAGATATCTGTCAACGAATATCACATAATTGTTAATATATGGGTTTTCGCATTATAACGTCTTCAATTAGACAACTAGATACGTGTAATTTGGTGGGCTAATTACTTCTCAGTCATAAATATCCCACCAAGAAGAAGCATCATGATCGGTTCTTTATAAGGTATAGCTGTCAGCTAAGGTCGCTATGAAGAGATATCTGCCTGGAAACTTGAAGAAAGGTTAATCGTTCTTGTTAGGGACTCTTATAATTGAATAATACATAACAATAATGTGATGAGGTGGAATAAAATCCTCTCAGAAGTAGAACACAATACCTGAATATTCGCTCATTGTTCCAAAGTGTCATTAAAGCCAACAATTTTACGTAAGGCACTTATAATAAAGTTATCTTCTATATTTTCAAATCGATTTTTTTTTTCAAATTTTTCCAACAATTTGTGATGTATCATGCAATAAAATTTTCCTACATAAAAGGCCAACTTTCGTGTAATTTACAAATAGTAAGAATGCTTTTTGATATCATTAGGAATAGCATACTAGTTATATACTTTCAAAGCTTTTACAATACCTAAAATATGGGGGCACATCAATAAATACAAATATAGAAAATGTGACTGTTTACTTTTTTACAATTATAATAAGGAGTTTAGCTATAATTTAATTACAATATTTGTTTGCTTAAAATTTCACAATTATTACAATTTTATACACATGCAATGGTTTAAATACACAATAAATCTTAGGCGGTAGTTAATAATGTACACATTGTATTGCTTAGAACTAATACATACAAATTTACAAATAGAACTTAGTAAATATTTTTTTAAATACATACATACTTATACACTAAGAATCAAAATCATATACACTTAAAAAAAAAATTTAGTTATTCTTGCATTACATCACAATGGTAAATATTGCCATGGCATTCGCCGTTTTGTGCCACTGTGCGGCAGCAGCAGTATGGCAGGAGGAAAGAAAAAACAAAACACACGAAAAAAACACAAAAATTTCGCGATAAGTGATAATGAGCACAACAAGGAAGTATAAAAAAGTACATAAATATGAGCCTGGGTGTACATTAGACTCGGTCACGAAAAAAACTTCGCCGTTACCCGTCTAGTTTCAAAGCTTGCTTTGAGCGTATTTTAGGGTTATGAAAATTTTCGTCCTAGGCGAGTCCTTAAAATAGCCACAGTCGAAATTTCTTCCTAACTTTTTAATTTTTATTTATTTTATTTTTTTAAAGTGTGATGAGAAAACGCCAAGACGAAAATTTTAATGATCCCAAAATACTCTAAAAGTAAAGGTGTGCTGTCAAAATGCAAAATCGAAAGTCTTCTTTTCCATGTAAACAGCCAGACAGTTCTTTTTGCAAATTTGCGTAAATCACTTTCGGAAGTAAAAATTGCAAGGTGTAACTGCAATAAAAAAAACGCAAATAGCTTACAAGAAATAATTTCAACTTGCTCGTACTGCATTAGTAGAAAAAAAATAATATCGGAAAGTTCGATTTTCAGAAATAAAAACTGCTTTACATGCAAGGTGTAACTGCCGCTGCAAGGTCTTTTGGAAATTCTTGAGTTTGACAATTGGATTTTTTTTTTTTCATTCGCATGGGAACCAACCCAGTCTAATGTACATACATATGTACATATGTATATGTATGTACGTAAGTAAATTGATGCCGGTACTTTCGACATTTTTACTTGGTACGTGTGTGCATAAAAGCACTTGGGCGAATAAACACGATACGAAATAAATATGGTTGGTGGCATTTAAATCATTTGGAAAATTTCTCAAATAATTTGGAAGGATGGCAGAACGGCGAATGACCTCATACAAAATGCATGCAGTATCGTAAAAAAACTTACTTACAAACTTACTATAGGCAAATGCAAACCTTAGCTTCAATTAAGTAGCAACAGCAACAACAGCAGCAACAACAATAATAACACCGCTAGGTACTACGTACGAAATCAATCAATTTCCCTCCCCCCCTTAAGACTTAACAAACACAAATAAAAAATAATGAGTTTTTAATATACTTATAAATATTACATATATGCATTAATATGTGTGTACATATGTACCTAATGTAAAACAAAATGCATATAGCATGTACTACGTAACAGCGGTAACAAAAAAAAAAAACAATACAATAACAACAGCAACAACGGCTTATAAATTAATACATTCTCAAGTGAGCATCAATACATGGAAATTTTTTGTATTTTTTTTTTTGTTTCTTTTATAATATTTTTTTTTTGTTTTTTTTACTCTTTCAAGCTTATCAGGCAACCTCGACTTTAGCACGAGTTTTTCGCTTCAACGCAGTACATATTCTCCTATTCTCCTGCCCGCGTATTTTGCTGAGATTAAACTGATTTTTGTTGTAATTGCTTTTCAAAAGCAGCTCAGAGAACTTTTCGTTGTTTCTTTGAAACAATTTTGGGAATGCGTAATTACAGAAAGTGATTAAATTTTTAAAACTCGGAAGAGATTTAAGAAATCACTTCCAACTGGTTTACTTTTTTAAGCGCCTTAATCTCAATCATGACCAAATCACACAAAAGAAAGAAGAAAATTATTTATTGATTTTACTAGTACGGATTTTAGGCCTTTGTATAAGCATCTGAAGCCAGAAATCAAAAATTTGCCACGGTTTTGTCTTCTAAACTCAAAAAGTTTGTTAATAATCGACCAAATGAAGAAGAATTTGAGGTTAGGCATAAAACATGAACAAACTTTTTAGTTCTGACTTTCTTTTCGAGCGAAGCAATCCATAATTACTTAGAACTTGCTAGCTTCGTGCGGCAAAAGACAAACAATTTCAAAGTCCTTTGGAAATAAAACCTGACATCAGAGAGAAAAGCTAAGACGCAGTTTTAACACACTGTGTCCTCAGTTTCGCGAGTATGCGGATTTTTTTTTATTCGTAAAATTTACTGTTTTAAAACGAGGCAACTTTTGAGTTTTAGCTTAAAAAAGCAGTTTCTTTTGTCGCACATTCCCCTAAAATTTAACAAAAAAAAAAAAAAAACAGCCAATTAAGTATTTTGCAGGGCACAATCTCATTCTACATGAATATACGAGGTTAGTGTGATAAGTCAGTGACTTTTTGAATTTACTGCATTGTAACTCAAAATAAAACACTGCTTCTGTCAACATTTGAGCATGCTGCGTCTTCTGCAAGTCAATAAAAAAGCTCATGGCATGACATTTTTTTAACAACTGCACATAAAACTATGCCGTAAAATCTTAATTGTGCTTAATGGTGCCTAAGGCATTCAAATTAAAAAGAGAGTGAATTTCTGCATAATTTAGGCCTGAAAAAATGACTCGGCTTGAAAAAATTTTGATGAATGGAAGACGTCATTCTCTTTTGGCTGTGAAAAGGTTGCAAAAATTCAGAAAAACACTGAACAAAATGTATTGAGCAGAAAAGAGATAAGGTTGAAAAAAATGCTTTTATAACCGTAAAAAGTATTTTGTTCAAATTGGCACCGACTAGTTAAACTGCATTCGGTTTACAAAATTTCCGGCGCAAAAAATACATGCTCATTGGATAAAGTTCTAAGAAAATAAGCTTTTTATGATAACTTGAATAAGCGTCAGCTGCATAAAGGAATTCAGTCAGCGCGAGTTCGGCGCCATATTGGCCCGCTATCGCTTTTTCTAAACAAAGGTCATACAATATTTAAAACTAGGCATAATAGGCTTTTACTTTCTCCCACGAGTGCCCTTTGAAACTCCAACTAAATTTATGCAGGGGAAGCCCTAATGCGGTATATGATAAACACTTATGTGGAGCCGTTTATATGTTCAACCTGCAAAATAAGGCTCTAATTAGCTAAAGTCCGCACCAGCATTATTATACTCGCTCTTACAATAATAAATCCAATTTTCATTGAGCTTTCCCTATGCGCTCTAAAGCTAAAGCTTTCACGATGAGTGAATGTTTGCAAAAGCAATATTGGCTCCCACATGGTCAAGCTTCCCTTTTAACCAAAAAAAAAGAAAAGTTTATCAATTCGTCGGAATATTTTTTATATTTTGTATATCTGTTTACGCATAACTTTGGACCACGATCATAGGATCAAGAAGAAATAAACAATCATCTTAAATTTTTTTATGCCAATTGAAGTCGGTTTTCGCAAGTTTGCATCGCTTTACTACATACTTGAAGCACGACTTTTCCGAGGCTGCCTGATATGGAAGCTTTCTCGAGCTTTCACCGAAATATCGCTCATACCGTTTAAAAATATTCTTTGGCGCACATTTCCCTGTCCAAACTTTCTGATGCCTTTCACATTAATCTCCTCGACAAATTGCGGCACAAGTACAAGTTATTAGTATGTCATTGACTATTAAAAAATTTTCTATTTTTCTTGCGATTTTTGTTTACTTTTCATTGGTTTCTACTTAATAATTTGCTAAGCTTGTGTTTCGTTTATTTCTTTGTTGTGTTTTTCTGTTTTCTATTTTTCGTTTTATGTTTTATGTTTTGCCTTTTTTGTTTATTATATTTTTTTTCTAACTGGTTTATTTTATTTGTACGAGTGCTCTTAGGAAAAATCCCGTCCCTTTCAATGCCTTCTCATGCCGGGCTCTCCATCCCTATAATGAAATGAAAAAAAAAAAACTTTTAATATTTCACTACAAAAAATTTCTCACTAACTTCTTTTCACAGTTCTCCCCCTGTTTGTACTTTTTCATATGAATCGACAGTAGAGGTAGTACGCATTGGACTTATTATGTTCTTACTTTGGCTTTCATTTGACTTTCGGGAAATGCGGACCAAAGGCGAAACAGTAACGGCTGCTGGCCGTCACTTGTGTCCCGTTGGGAACGCCAGCCAGCAGGTAGCCACCAATATGAAGACTGTTCCGCAGGCGCTTGCTCTGGCGCAATCGCAATGCTATCGGTTTTTGTATTTGCCATAGTCGTTGTTGTTGTCGTCGCTGTTGCTTCTTCTTCTTCTTCTAGCGTGTTTGTTGTTGCTGCTGATGCTGCTGCTGCTGCTGCTGCTGCCCCTCCCACACTATTAGCACTAAGCTGATCAATTCTTATAATTTTACTGTTTCGACGAATCGGACCATCAAAATGTTTGTTGTTGTTGTTGCTAATTAAATTGTTGTTCTTAACATTCTTACCAATGCTACTAATATCGCTTATGCTACCACTAATACTACTTCTAACATTGCTGCCACTAAATCGATTACTACTACTAATACTACCAATTGCAGCGCCTCCAACAATTTCCTCGGCCGCTGGCACCGCTGTTGTTGTTGCTGCTGCTGTTTGTGCGGCTCCAACTTTAGCTCCGGTTTCCACCGCTGTTACGCCAAAGCCAAATAGAGGCATAATCCGCGACCAAAGTGTCGCACCAGTTGCTTCTGCGCTTGGCGCCGTGGCCTCGGCCTCAAAATCAGGCTCTGCACTTGCTGCTGCTGTTGCTGTTGCTGTTGTGGTCGCAAGCTCAACGATCTTACTAAGTGCCTCCGCCGCTGTAGTGTTTTCCACTGTTGTGGTTTCTGCTGGCTGGCTACCACTTTCCATTTTAGCCGTCGCCTCTTTTTGTGTAGCTGCTTTGGTTCCATCAGTTGTTGTTGTTGTTGCTGTTGTATGTAGAACCTCGTTTTCGCTGCCACTGGCCGCCACCAGGGGCGAGTTGACCACTGTTGTGGTTTCAGCTGTTATTGTCGTCACTTGAGTTGTTGTTGTTGTTGTTGCTTCATCAACATCGTGCCGCACCTCAACCGCCGCCACGCCACGCGCATTCTGTTCATTCTCAGCCGCGTTTGCGCCGGATTTTTTCACCTCCAACTTTGGTTCGCTGGCAGTGGTTTTTTGTGTTGATGTTGCTGCTTGTGTCATTGTTGTTGTTGCCTTTAAAGCTGCCATTTTCAGCGCGGCCAACTGTCGCTTGCCCTTCACCAATTCATTAATCATTCGCAATTCTTGTTCAATATTTATTTCACTCGCCGCCATCGTTGCCTTCGCTGACGCTGCAATGCGCACAGGCGGCTTCTTATTGTTTTTATTCTTATTGCGGCTGTCATTTTTGGTGTCGCTGGTCTTGATGCTGCTCGCGGCAGCGACATTCACTAAATCGCTGTTGCCACTCCTCGGCACATCACTCACGACGTCGATACTTGGCGCCGCTGTCTCCTCGCCAATAGTCGGATTCGTGGCCGGAGCGGTGGCTGAATTGACAACGTCGGATACTTGTTTGTCCGTAGCGATGCGGATAGGCGCGACGACAGCGGCAGCCGGTGAGCTACGAAACCGGTCCGAGCTTGGAGTGGTGGTTAAGTGTATTTTCGTTGTTGTTGTTGCGATTATTGTTGATGACAATGCGACTGCACTGGTTAACGGTTGTGTGGTTGTTTCTGCAACTGTTGTTGCTTCTACTGACTTTTCGCTCTTTTCGACTGCTTCTTTCGCTGTTGTTGTATCAACCTTTTCGTTGGCAATTGTTTTGGTTTCGATTGTTGTATTATCGTCATCAGCTGTTGTTGTTTGCTCGTTGATTGCTGTCTCGGGTGAAGTTGTTTTTATTGGCGCCTCATCTTCAACCGGTTCTACTTTCAATTTTTGAAACTCCAACTGCTGCTGCTTCGAAATTGCTTCCAGCAGGGGGATAGCCTCCGGAACAGTAGCGGACTCATCACTCGCCTCAACAACTGTTGTCTCGTCGATTTGAAAACTGGTGGTGCCCTCCGGCTCCGTTGTTGTTATGAAACTTGTCTCCTGAGCATCCGTGTCTGCTGGTACTGCTGCTGCGGCCGTATTCTGCTGCGTTACGCTGCGTGGGCGCTCGTCTTTCGCAGCCAACGGTGGTGGTTTTGTACCATGATCCGCATTATCTGCATCAAATGTAGTTGCTGTTGTTGTAATATATGGCGCAGCACTGCTCAAGGGCAACAGTGCATCGGCGCGTAAGTATTGTGCAACGCTGTTATGTTGCTGCTGTGCGGCAGTAACTAAATCTCCAACATCTCCGCCTGCCGCGTCTTCACCTCCTCCGCGATGATAGCCGTCTGACTGTGCAATTACCGTTGTTACCAGCTGTACAGTGTTATCGTCCTTGATGAGTGATATGCGCTGCGGTTCAAGGTTGCCACCAGTTGCACCGGCACTACCACCACCATCGCCACTGTCGCCAGCACTCGTGACTGTTGTTGTTGTTGTTGCTGGCATGCCTGAGCTCACGGCTGGCAATATAATCGCATCGATGTCGCCGACGGCAAATGTCGATATGTTGCTGCTAGCCACATGCAAATCGCTCAGTCCTTGACGGTCGGTGTTGCGTTCGGTCGCGTTGGCAATACGAACACTCTGGTCTATAGTTGTCGCATTGGGCATTGTTGTATTTGCAGTGCTCTCGTCGCTCGTTGTGGTATGCCTTTGAAAAAAGCCCTGTACCGCATCTAAGAACTGTGATGAATTGAAGAAGGTTGCGCCATCATCTCTATCATTGGCACTCGCTCCAACGCGCTCACCCTCCGCCGTCATATGCGTGGTCAGCGGTTCACTCAACGGCCGCGCGCCGCCACTACCTTCCAACGTACTGCTACTTGCATCCGTTTCATAATCGCTGGTTGGATACTTTTGCTCGAACAGATTGAATTTCAGCGGCTCATCGCGCGCAGGTGCGTTCCCAGACCCAGCAGCTGAGGTGCCGCTGAAAGGCTGTGGGGACTCATACATCACCACCGGTTCGCCTTCGCCGAACCCCAATCCATACTCCTCGTCCTCATAATCAAATTCATATGCATTGTCGCTGCCTGTTCCACCCATTCCTCCAGTTGTACTACCAACCAACAAGCCCAACACTTGCTGCGCCAGCAAATCGCTTTGATTGATGTTCACGGTTGGTATGCAGCGCGACTGAAATAGCTGATGCCCGGGCGGGCAGTCGCGGAACGGCAGCGAAAATATCGATTTCGGCGTGACTTTGCGCGATTTCTCCAGCTGCTTCTGTTCGGGCGGTAACATGAGCCACGCCTGCCAGGCAAGATTTTCAGCAGTGCCCTCGATGGGCTTCGACGTTATCGGCAACGCTTCGACGGCGAATGACCACCGCGTGGGCGTAAGCAGGAGTGTCGGCAGTAGCGGTTGAAGTGGTGGCGGCAGCGCGCAGGCAAGCACCAAAACTTGCAAAGCGGCAAGACTACAACGACGCATTGTTGTTGCTGTGCGATTGGTTGTTGCATGTCGCACTGCGATCGGTTGACCGGCTGGTATTGATGTGGTCGCTAATTTTGTTATTTTCATGTGTTGCTGCATTGTTGCTCTTGACTTAGATCTGTTACATGTGGGCGTTTGTGACGACGATACTCTTGTCGCTGATATTCTTGTAATCATGACATGGGATCGTGCGAGGCGTTTTGAATTGCGTTGTCGCTAAAGTTTCACTTCGTCGCTGTTGTGGCACATTTAAATGGAGCGAATGTTGCTGCAGCGTTGCCAGTGTTGCAGTTGTGTGAATGTTACTGTGTGTGGCAGTTATTTTTTTTTGTTATTCGCTGCTGTTGTTTTCTTCAAAGTTGCTTCATCTGCAAATATAGGAAGAAAAAATATATAAAAAATATAAAATTGTTTACAATTAGTATTCGCTTTAAAAGTTAATTAAAAGCTGTTTTGTGTTTGGAAAGAATAAAATTAAATTAACATTAATTTAATGCTAGATTTGGTGTACGTTATTTTCTGTAGAATCACAGCTAAGTAAATTGAATATAACACATAATTGACTATTTCATGCGCCCCTTAAGCCCACTCAACTTAAAATCCTTGTCTCTTTAGTCCGATCACGTTAGTTTCGTTTTCTTTTAATTTATTGTTTTTATTGAGTTAAGTAAGGAGAAAAATACTTTTTAATTTAATCTATTTAGCGGAAAGCCTCTGCTGCTAGCTCTGCACTTTATATGTTGTACAATAATTGTTTTATTTAATTTAATTTTTAGAAACTTGTGTATCTAATTTCTATTTTTTTATTTTCTTATCTTTTTTTCCTAACATTTTTGATTTTATTGTTTTGGATTTTTGTTTTGGAATTTCTATTTTTTATTTTCTTATTTTTTCCCCTTAAAATTTTTTGATTTTATTGTTTTAGAAAATTTTTTTTTTGTAATTTCGTTTAATAATTAGGAACTTATTTAAATTTTATTTTTTTTTTTAATTAATAGGTTTTTTATTTAATTTTCTTTTAATATCTAGATTTTTCTATAAAAAGAAAAATGTATTTTTTTTTAATTTCATTTAGTTTTTATTAATTCTTTTTTTTTTATTTAATTTTCCCCCCTTTTTAATGTAATTTTTAATTGTTATTGCTTTAAGAAGAAAAATATATTTTTATTTACTTTAATTTTTAGAAAACTTATTGTTAAAAGACAAACAGAACTACGCCAAAACCTTCTCGTTAGCAAATCTTTCAATTAGTCTTTCGAGAGACAATAAAGAGCATTAAAGATAGTTGCCAAAACTGACAATTGTCTTAAGGAAAGACTTCTGTGTGTTCGAAAGACTGTGTGTAGAGTGGATGGACAGGCTGTTTGTGGTGGATAAATTCGAAGGACTCTTCTTTTTACAATAAAGGTCTGAAGAGGAGGCAGAACCTGCTTCAAAAGTGCCTGCGAGTGTCCCCTAAAACACACAAAAAAAAGCAAATAAAAATCGCGGACATTAAAAAATGGTCAAATAAAAGATTGGTTTTTATTACTAAAAGTCTACTGAAGAGAAACAAAGTTTTCCGATAGAAAAATATTGATTTTCAAGATTTCTATACCATTTTCATGGAAAATTACATTTCTCCATATAAATTCATGGAAATTTTGAGGTCTTTGAGCGAACTCTAAATATTTTTTGATTTCGAAATAAAAAACAGAGATATATAGAACAATCCTAGGGTGCGGAAATTAATATTCGGGGAAGCACTTATTTCGGTTATACGAGTTGGGAAATTTTTTGCAGAGCACATTTTTATCTATTGCAGTTTTCTCTATACCAATAGGCGTGCAGATGGAGGGTATTGAATATAAACCCTCGATATGTAGTTAGCTACAACTGCAGGCCACCACTGGTCACCACACGCATTTTAAATTTTTCTACTTCATTTACTTCTGTTTCTGTTTTGAAGTCTTCCACAAGGCACTAGCCAATAGCCCGAGCAGAAGAAGAAAAAAGAGAATTTCACGATAAAAGAAAAGTATTCATCATAAACGTCAACAGTTGTCAGAACGCGGGAGAAATGCTTTGTCGTTCCGTCTTGAAGTAAATAATAATAATAATAAAACAAAAGTACAAAAAGAGGCAACTCCATGAGTAAAAAAATAAATTTAGCATTGTTTTTAGTTTTTTCTTTTAATTTCTTAGTTGTTATTCTTTTATATCATATACATACATACATACATACATATGTATGTTAGAAATATGGTGAATTGCTTTGTGGTTGCTACATAATTTGTTTGTGGTACTTTAAGAAAATATGAGCTACTTATTACTTACTAGGGGTATTCTCTGGGTCTTGCAAAGGCCTTGCATGGTGCACATATTGCACGGATTGCACGGTAAAAACCGGTTTTCGTATGGGACAGCTTTGCAAACCGTGCAATCCGTGCACCGTGCAAGGGCTTTGCAAGACTCAGAGAATACCTCTACTATTTGTTCTGTTGCATAATTGTTGCTTGACAAAAATACACTTGCTGAACAACTTTCTGAGGTTCTTCCGTAAAAGTACCGCTACATATGTAGATACGGTAAGTACCTACAGGTATAAGCACATATACTTATGTACATATATACCATACATACATATGGGTCAATTCACGTCAAATGTCCCAAGCGCGCTGAGCGGTGCATAACAAGCTTATTTTTGACTAGCTGGGAAGCAGACAGAAAATTTTGGAAAAAGATCAAAAACTATGATTTCTATAGATTTTTGTGCGCTGAAAATTTTAAATGAAAATTTATTAGTAAATTTTTCTCAATTATGGTAATTTGTATTTATTTTTAGTCATCTCAATCCAAAGATCAGTTAGTTTTACATAGAAATCATTAATAAAAAAAGGGACTTTTTTATTTTTACAAGTTATGAAGCGCTTTAAAGTGCGCTAAGCCGCTCACCGTGCGCGTCACTTTAATAATGCTATAACTTTAAGGCTACTTGATGTTTGAATGTGAAACCTTTATAAAAACTTCCTTAGATATTAATCTACAATACAAACAATTTTTAATAACTTTTGGACTTGGGACATTTTACGTGAATTGCCCCATATACATACATATGTATACACATGTATATGGTATGTAAGCAGCAGGCTCGCAGAAGAGAATACATATATGCATTGATGTCATTATCAGTATGCAAATGTGAGACTTATTACTCGTAGTTGCATGAAATCGAATTTCCGAATTCTAGGAATGTCAAAGCCATATCTTTTACGACCGACAAAGGAACTCCAATGCTGCTATAACCTGTCCTTCTCCCCTCCCATATAAACCTCAATTATGCAAGCTAGTTCTACACAAACTTAATATTGTTGAACTTGTTGCTTGTATAACGGTTAAAATACGTGTACTTGTAGTATTACATAGAGCCATAAATGTAATACATATGTACATTTGTGCGCCAACACATGGATGCATGAGTTATACAATTTTTTTCGGAAAAATGGATTGGTAGAAATTGAGTTTTAAAGCTTTTTTTTTTTATAAAACCATTTTTTTTCTAGCTCAGCATCATCATACATACATATGTACATAGTATGTATGAAGTATGCACTCAAGCATATCAAAATTAAATTAAATTTCAATTGTTTTACAAATCAACAATATGAATGTAAATGGCATTTTACAACTATTCAAACCCTTATCAACAAGACTATTCGCACTTAAAATATTTATTATTTGCCTAGTACAAAAAAACACATATTTCATACGCATACGAGGCCAAACAGGTAAATGTTTTAACTGTAAATCAATCAAAACAAGTAGGCTTATTAAGTAAGTACGTAGTATTCACTTAGCGTAATCCATATTTTTTATTGCTTTCAAACAAAAAAATGTTCTTTTTATATTTTTGGTAATGCGCATATAAAAATATTTCTATTTTAAGTATGACTGGCGCCAGTATGGGGAAGACAAGTATTTGAGTCATTGATTCAATGACCACGAAGCCTGAAAGCGTATAACCAAAAGACTTCTGAACTTGCGTTTTTAAAAAGTGTCTCAGATAATCCAATATACATACATACATATCAAAACCTGGTAATGCTTCATTTATTGAAAAGAAGACTATATGGTAGGCAATTTGGACTTCAGCTGCAACGTGCATTTGTTATTCCTATCCAGAAGGGACTTGAGGAGAGACCGAGTGGACGACCGAGAGGCGATACTGGGTTGGCCCCTTGGCATAGTCCAAAGAGAGATTACTACACATTTCCTTGACTGGCCAGACGCATGTGGTCAGATATACATAACTTCTTGTAGCACGGGTTCGCCCGACCTGCACTTAATATAAGCAAGTATAATAGTCTTACCGGTGCCTTTAGTTGGAAGGATATTCAAGTTATGAGTTTCTTGCCTTTTCGTACGTTCTGCTTGCCGCTTTGGGAATTAAAACAACTTTGACTCTTTTCCAGCTTTTTGGAATGTAGATCAGGCTGAGCTAGCCTTGTCGACACTGTCAAGCCATAATCCATACAACGATCCCAAAAATTTCTACAAATCCACAAAAGTATTGCATTGGCACTTATCAGCGGGGCCTCGTTTGTTCTTCTACTAGTTTTCAATAAGCTTTTTGTCTGCCTCATATCTATTTTCATAAATAATGTACTGGTCTGGCACTCGACGCGAAATTTATTAATTTCAAAATTCAATTCAATCGCAAAACGGTGATATTTTAATTAAATTGAAAATGGTTAACAAAATAAATCATCAAAATAAAATAAATATGTAATATATGCACAACAAAAATGCTGCTGTCTAACAAAGAGCTCCTTTGCATTCTTAATGGCTGGTGTGAAAAAGTTTAATTAAAACTGCAGCTGCAGCTGCCGATTTGCAATGCCATTCATTTTTGTATTTTTTTTTTTATTTAATAGAAATGGATTTGTATGTATGTATGGTTGTGTGTGGGCACGAGTAATCCAATGCGGAGGCGATCATCAACACTAGCAGGCAGATGGAAACGCTGTCACGCGGCCGGACAGTAAACCAGTGTGGCAGCCAATCTGTCAGTTCTCAAAACATGGCACACCAAATAGTCGGCCAAACACACAAACTGCGCTTAGCAGATTTACATCAAAATCGTCATTAGTCGGCCAGTTAGTCAGTCAGTCAGCCAGCTGTCACTGTGCAACAGTTAGCCATTCGCTTAGTCAATTACCTATTCCTCCTCGCCATCGCTCGTGCACTCACTCAATCATTTAAACGTTTAATCATTCTTTGCCAATTTAATTGAAATGACATTAGCGTTATTAAACCACAAAAGCAGTGTTGCAGCAATAAATGCCACAAACCAGCGAGACCGCAATAAGAGAACCAGCAGCAGCAGAAGCTCACGAAATTTTGAAAATAAAAAAAACATATGAATCAAAATCATACCAAAATTACAGATATACATATGTATGTGTACATTAGACCGTATCACTTTACAAACAAACAAAAATGGTTTGCCGTACACCAAGGAGTCGCAAGAACTTTTGGAAGGCGGTTTTAAAAAATTTTATTTTTGGTGGAATCTACGTTGTTGCTTTTTACATTTTTCGGTGAGATCTGACTGGAATAATTAAAATAATTTATTAGCAAAAGTTTAATGATTTTTGGTGACCTTTAATTAGCTAACATTAGGGTGCTACGCTTGGGTGGTAGGAACTGAGATCTGATGGGTATGTACTAGAACGGCGTACTTGAGGTCAATGAACTTTGGAAAACAAAACTCACACAATCTCCGACTGCTAATGCCGAGGGAATGAGGAAAATTGTACGCTGGCAACCCCTATGTTCAGCCAAAATTTTTTTCTTTTAGAAATTACCTCGCAAAACTAACTACTTTGGATTCGAAAGTATACGGCGATTTTTTTTTGCTGGCACGGTCTAATGTACATACCTACATATATAATATTAGTGTACATTCGCGCATCAGCTGTCCTTTACCGCAATCAGCTGCTGATGGCAAGTACATCAACGCCAACACCACAACCAAAAAAAAGCATTGTAAAAAGGTTAGCGATAAACCACAGTCATCTTTCCACTGCAATGCTAAGCGCATTCACCATTAGGCCGCGGTTCCGGTAAGAGCGAACTCCCCCAAAATCGCATTTAATGTAACTGCGTACATTGGTTTAGTGGCTTACCGAAACAACAACATACCAGATGTAGGCATTTCACTGTCAAAGTGATGTCGCGCGAAAAAAAAATCGCTCTTACCAGAACCGCGGCCTTAGCCTGCGAGTCGATCGCCCGACCGAATGGTGAGCTGCCACCAGCTTGTTTGTCCACAATCTGAATTCGCTTGCTTTAGCATTGATGTCACTCAGTCAGTTCGCTGTGTAGAAAATCAACGCCCGTGGCACCTGTATTCCAACTCAGCTTATTATAGCCACACCTCTCTCCGACATTTTTACTTAAAATTTTTATTTTTTTTTAACTTGCATATTTTGCATTTTATCCTCTAGCATTTTAAGCAAACATTTTTAATTTTTTGTTGCTTTGTACGCCTCTATCCGGCTTTTAGCCATTTACATAATTCGCGCTTGTTACATTTTTTACACTTTAATAGTGATGCCGCTTTTATGGGATTAATTCGCTCACTTAAATCTGCTTATTGCTTACATATTTTTATGCAGCTATTTTTCTGTAGTCTTTAACTGTAAAAGCTGTAAAAACTTTTAAAAATGCTGTAAGGCAATAAGTCCTTTAGATGTTTTTTAATACACACATACACATGCGTATTGCTGCAACCACTAATGCGATTACAATTATGAAATGACTTGCTGGCTGTTGTTGTTTTGTTTCTTTTGTTGAAGAACAAATCGTTAAAATTAATTTTAAATTTTACAAGAGAACATTAAACGTTTTAAATTAAGAGGAGAAATTCTTTGAGTCCTCTTCTAAAGTTGACACTTTGCATGTTTTAAGAGGTCTCGATCCCCTTCACTTGTTCCTGTCGCTTTCAACGGATATGCCGGTAAAAAGACGTCCAAAAACGGACACCGACTTTTGTTAAAGCCCTAAAAACTACATATACTTTGTTATCGATATTTATCGATTTTGTTTTCGATATTTTTCGATTTGGTTATCGATATCTATAGATTTTATTATCGATATTTATCGATTTTGTTATGGATATTGATCGGGTTTGTTATCGATATTTATCGATTTTGTTAGCGATATTTATCGATTTTGTTAACGATATTTATCGATTTTGTTAACGATATTTATCGATTTTGTTATCAATATTTATCGATTTAGTTATCGAAATTTATCGATTTTTATCGATTTTTTTTTATATTTTTATCGATTTTATTATCGATATTTTTATCGATTTTGTTATGGATATTTTTATCGATACTTTTATTGAGTTTCTAATAGATTTTGCTGCCAATATTATTATCGATTCTTGGAGCCCGACGAGATGGAATCTTTTTTACTTTTTTCGCAAGGTTTACAAAAACCGAATCTATGTACGGTGGATTCACCCCCAATTCTGTCTTATTGATTTTCTCCGCACCATCTATGTATGTATGTATGTATGTGCATATAAGTATAAACGTGTAGTAGCTGTGGTTAAACAGAATGCTTACCGCATTCGTTTAGATGACATTTTAAGCCTTCCTAAATAAATAATGTGACAAAATAATAACCGAAGACCATGAAATAAAACAAAGTAAATAATCGTCTTAGATAACAGAAGTAGAGACAGTTTGTAATGGCTTTTCAGTATCATTCACTAAAAGGTGGTAAATCATACACACATTAATACATGCATACGTATTTACTACTAAAAATTCTTTAATACATATGTATTCACATTAAGGTGCCTCGACAAAAAAGTTGCGTTTTGCCCACCAGGATTGTATTGTAAAACTAATTTAATTTTAAGACTTACACCAAAATATTTTGGAAAAATATTAAGATTCACGTTCAAAATTTGATTATCTGGTTTACGCTGCTGAAATTTTTTTCAATATTTTTACGCAACCTTTCCAGTTTAAATCTGATGTAATTCTGTATTCAAATCGGTACATCACACAAAAATATTAATATTTTGCGAAATATTTTGGCGGCGGTCTCAATATTTAACGAGTTTTATATTCCCGATTGGAAGATAGTACGGATTTTTATTTTTATATGGGGAGTGATGTACCCTAATGTACATATGTATTTGTATGTGCTTATAAGTGGATGAGTAAACAAAACCTACAATGACCGATAATAAATGAAAAGACAATTACAATTGGACGCAGGTCAGTCACACGTGCGTAAAATGCCGGAAATTTGTAATATGGTAGTGGGGTAGGTACATTAATACTTACATACGTACATATGTATGGGGAAAAGTATGAATTTTTTTGTGTATGCTTACTAAGAAGAGGTGTGTGATCAGAAAAATAGGGTAACTAAATAACTGCCACGGACATAACTTCCATGGGCCCGTGGAAGTTATTTCAGATTTAATTTCCACGAAGATCAGACACACCTTCCAGAATATTTCCAGGAGTGACGTTCCCCTTCTCTGGCGATCTAATCAAGATAAAAATATAGCAAGGTAGAACCGTTCTCTCAATTTGTCGGCCATGATTTTTTTTTTTGAAGTTTGCCAACATTTTAAAATCATATAAAAGTGAGAAGAAATAAATGAAATTGTTCGAAATTGTTGTTGCTTGAGATTGAAAATGAAAATGTGTGTGTGAGTTTGTGAGTAAATTTAAAAATTAAATTGTTTGGAAACGTCAAGAATTTTAAAAGTGACTCTCAGCGGTTCTACCTTACTATATTTTTATCACGGATCTAATTATGTATTACTACATATTTAGAAACAAAAAAAAATTTAAAGTGGAGTTCATCAATTTGTGCAGCGAGCGGCTCATTTAATAAACAATTATCTAGGAACTTTTGTCTGACATAACTTTCATGAATCAGATCTGTGGAAGTAATGTCAGTGCCTTTTTTCTGAACTAAAATTTCTCCGATATAGTTCAAACCTGAATGCAGCACTGAAGATTGTATCGATTTTAGTAGATATAGTTAATTAAATGACGAATTTTTTATAGTAAAATAAAGATGCTAAGAGGATTAGCGAAATGTTGGGCCGTAAGTGAAATAGCTTCGTTTTATTTACACTAAATAAATAGATCAGACAAGCCTATCTTAAATTTAATTTTCACAAACTAAAAACCGATCAGACATCCATAAAATTTAATTTTTTTTTAAGTTAATCTGATTACAAAACTAATTATTACTTACTACACGCTCAGTCGAGCAATCTGTTTATAAAGAATATTACATTATTCATCATTTCGCTTGCCTGTACTTGGACCACACAAACAGTGATCAATCAGTAGGATCACTTATTGAACTCAAATATAAATTGAAACCGCGAAAAAAAATAAATCTGGTAGCTTGAAAATGCTTTACTTGCTTCAAAACAAATGTGTGCACATTCGTCCATTTTCAATAATACATAAAATTTTCAATTTCTCGCAAAACTGCGACGTAAATGCAGACTGTAGAATGGAATTCGTTTGTTTTCAATTTCGATTTGAATTCATTGATAAGCTAAATTTAATAACAAATACATGAGACCATGCCATTGTTACAGAGCTTTTGATAAAACGTACAAGTATATATACAAATTACAAAAAAAAAGCTTTCATTGAAAATCTTAACCTTGGAAATTAATTACTTTTCCTACTTTGATGTGAAACTTAAGTGCGCGTGCGATTTTCTTTTATAATTCATTTAGGTATGTTCGTATGTATGTGTAAATGAAATTTTGCTCATGCAGAGTGTGTAAATTTCCACCCACGCCGATATACATACCTACATTGTAAGTGTGTGATCCTTATAAGTTAATGAAAAAATGCAACAAACGCATTGATTTTATCTTGTTTTTAATTTAATTAAATCCAAATGCCATCAAGATACATTTTCAATAAAATAAACATACATTTTCATCTAGAATTTCATAAACATGAAAATATGTAGTAGGTACATTAGGGCGGGTCAATCTTTGTGGGAGATTTTTTCGACTATACGCATATAGCACAGAAAACCCCTACCTATAATTCTAAGCAAATCTGCCGAAGAAACCATGGGTCAAAAATTAAATTGGGGTTTGTCAAATTGAGAAAATAGGTGTCTTAGCTTTATGCTGTAGTGTCATAAAGAAGTGCTTAAATTTTTTATAAAAACATGCCACAAGGTGTATTGTATGAGGAATCTATTTCAGCACTTATCATTTTCTTAAAACTTCCAAAGGGGGGCGCAGCCGTGACAATTTCAACATTTTCTTTGAAACCTATTTTCGCAATTTTGCAAACTCCAAATTTATTTTAGACCCATGGTTTCTTGGCAAATTTGCTTAGAGTTATATGTAGACTCCACTCATGCTATGCGCGCATAGTAAAAAACAATTTAGCCGCCCTAATGTGCATATTTCGTATTATTTTGGTATTTTTCGGATTTTCGGTACCCATTTTGGACTTAGCAAATTTGCCTTTCTTTTTCGAAACGATGCAGTGTACTTAGTAACTTTTCACTCTAAGCTATACTAAATTTGAATCAGAAGTTTTAAACTACTATAAAACTTCATTAAAAAGTAAAAAGTTAAAAAAGGAAAACGAAAAACGAAAACCAAAACCATTTAAAATGGAGCGGAAAAGGATCGAAATACACTATCTCTTTGCCGATTTTAAAGTACGAAAAGAAGCAAGTAAAACTAATACGAAAAAGTAAGAATGGTAAAGTGAAGCCGATTATATCGATATCTGCAGACCCAATATCCGCAACGTCTCTTCTGCTTTTCCCAAATTTAATGCGGTGACAAAGTGCGCGGGTCGGGCAATCGAGAAATAAAGTCCTCTCTCGTCGTAAATATAAAAGCCACACTTCATGAATGCTTAGTAACTAATATGGGCACTGGGGCAAAAATATAAAACAAGACCTTCCAAGAGCTGGTAATTTCACGCCAATCTTACCAGCCTTCCCAGAGGACAGGCATGCCATGCCGCTCTCTTCCTGCAAACTCAATTCCTTTAAGAAGCATGTACGAATATTTGCAATAGATATCTGCAATAAAATGAAACACTCTCAATAGAGGCAAATTATGAATGACCATTGGGCTACTCACAGAACATTTCTTGATATAAAGACATGCAGAACGCCTCGGGTTTCGCCACACTTGCTTCTGTGGGAGTTGCCAGAGCCAGAATCAAACAGGCGATTTTTGCGATTTCCCAGACAGAAATTCTTGGGTATAAAATTTTAAGGTAGCTTAAAATACGGCAGCTGCTTATTTAGGTCCGTAGACTCCACGAGCTGGTTTGGCTCTAGATCCATGCGGTGTCACAATGGGCCCTAAAGAGGCCCTTTATTGGGCCTAAGTGTGCTAGCAGTCATCTACGCTCAGTAGCCACTGCAATTTTGTTGAGGATAATTTTAAATTAAGTCCTATAATGCATTGCAGAAATGGTTTGGGAAGAGCCTCTAAGGCTAATATATTTGATTATGATCTTGAGACTACCTTGAGTTGCAGAACAAGTGGGTGTTTACAAGCTTTCTTATTACGCGCTTGAAAGAAAATAGAAAATCTGAGCATGGCCTGTCAGGAAACTAGTCCACTAGTTTACTCGTTCCAATTTATTTACAAACTAAATAAGCGTCTACATTAAGCAAAATTTACAAACCTTATATCTAAAGTCTTAGCATGAAGATCTTGTATTCTTATAAGTATGTATGTAGATTCACTTTTCCCCATGCATAGACAAGCAATAAAATATTGTGCAAGTCCCATTTCCCATATAAATAATGCGTGTAAAATGCACTTTTCAAATGTGGGCATCATCTAAAAACAGCAACATAGTACGGCCAACCATCGCGAAGCATCGATAAGCACACCCACCTATAACATAATTTTTTTCTTAACCAGGCCCCAAGTCAAATAAACAAAACCATGCCGCGGCAAAGAAAACGAAATTCAATGAAATGAAACCAAACAAGAGTGACCCATAATGTTATGCTCATACATGCATACATACATACATAGATATGAACGCATAGGTTTAGGCAGGGTGGGCGTTATAAGTGAAAAGGCCTAAAACGTGCTTGTAAAAAGCGTAGAAGCTCAAAATGCAATTTGTTGCTTTGATTATTATGTACGTTAAGGTGCATCACTCTGCATACAAAAAAAAACAAATACTGATACTGGTTTTCCATCGCAGTAATAAAATCTATTATATTTTGAGACTTCCACAACAAAAAAAAAATAAAAATCTCGGAAATATATTAAAACTTACTTGAACTGGACCAATTTGAAGATACTTCGAAAATTAATTTTTTTTTAATTAGTTTAAGAAAATATTATATTCCAAAACTAACTTCAATTGATAGAAGAGTTTAGGCCTAGAAGGTCTGAATGAAAATAGTAAAAAATTGTATTAAAGGAATTAAAATAATGAAATTTTTAGAGTTATTTTAAAATCGGTGCAGCTCACATAAATCTTAATATTTTTCCACGATATTTTAGCGGAGGTCTAAAGATATAATAAGTCTTATAATTCCGCTGAAAAACCCAAAATTTTTTTTGCTGAGGCACCCTAATGTACATTTCAAAAAACATAAATACATAGCTTAATGTCAATATGTGGTTTATAGAAATATATGTACATATTTAGTATGTATGTACAAGGTAATAATATAAAGTGCAGCAGCAAGTACTATAGCTATGAACATATGCATTCATACCGTAGACCGCCATGGCAACCACGACAACAACAATACAGTGTTAACAATAACAATGCGGTATTTATGAATTCGGCACGCGTTCAAAACCAAATCTATAAACAAAATATCGTATTTTTGAGTTTTCATATTAGCCTCCCAACTTTTGGCGCAAACTTTCGTGCATACATACGACTACCTTTGCTATTGTTGCTGACTATTTCTGGCTGATAGATGGCAGCCAATAATTTGATGCTCGCACAACTGTTCTGTTGCATTTCACAATCTCTTGGCTTGTAAGCAGAAGCTTTCTAACTCTGCACTTAAGTGCATATGTATGTGTGGCAAAAGTGCACTTCATTCAATTTTAAGCATTTCCTTTGCATCTGTTTTGTGTTGCGCGGATTTGTTTGTTGCAAGCCGGCATACTTGCAATTCACTTCATCCCTTGGCTGCCAGCCACCTGCTTCGCGCTTCAATCACGCGCAATTACACGCCTATTTTTTTGGAAATTTATTTCGCTTTTGATTGGAGTTTTAATTGCCATTTTGTTTGTTGGTTTTTGAACTGTTTCTGCATTTCTTTGGTTTTTTATTTGTATGCAGCATGTTTGGTTTTTATTGCCCTATACACTTTGCTTTGATTTGCGTGCTGCCGCCCTTTAGCTGTATAAAGGCCCGTTTACATACAACTTTGGCGCAGCAGCGCCAGTAACGCCCCTGCTTGCTACAATGAACGCTTAACAGCGTATATTTTGGTCACTAAATTAACATACTAGCAGCAGATAAATCAAATTTTTATATCAATAATTGCATTAAAAACTATACATATTTTTTGCCAGCATTTGATTAAAAAGGAATTTTTTTTTCCACATACATAATTTTGATTATTTGGAACAGCTGAGGAACGACGCACGCGAGAAGTAGCGAGTTTGCCATCTTTCTGTTTTGCGTTGGCGTTGTCCGAATTTGGCTATGTGGAGACTTTCATATAAATGTTTGTATTCATAGTCAGCTGTCGAAGCGACGCCAATGCCAACGCAACGCTACAGTTGTATGTAAACGGGCCTTAAGTGCATGAACATGAGGGAAAATTCTGCAAATAAAATACAAAAACGTATGTATGTATTTATATTTCGAACGCATTTACAACACTTATTACTTGTAGCAGGCGGCCATGCGGTTTTAGACACAATAATCTTTCTTCTTCTGCTCCCTCTATTTGCCGACATGCAGAAACATAAAATTACTGCTCATTTCCAAGTGTTTATTCTTTTATTTTATGGCAATTTCAAAATTTGCAATGGCCTCTTAAGAACATCTCGTTAATAGTATTTCTAGCAATTTTCAAATTCTTTTGAATTTTTATTTGAGATAAAATTTTTATTTTTTACTTTTTGCCCAGTTCTGATATGCACTCGCTTCTGTAGTCACGTAGCAAACGAATGCTGTGCGAATTTGCACGTATTTGCTGTGAAAAGTCGATTTGAATGTCTTCTGAAATGTTAGTGTTTTTCGTTAAAGAGAATTTAACATTTAATCTAAGTAATTCAGACTAGAATATCTAATGTCTTTCTTTTATTTATATTTTATTTAATTTTATTTTTTTTTAAATGCTTAACCCTTAAACACCTATCACAAATAATTGTCACACAACCACCTGTCTTACGTCTGTGGGACCCAAGAGTAAAATAATCATAACTAACAAAGAAAGGTTTTGTTTTTAACGGAACTTAGTATGTTTGGGAATAAATAATAAACGAAGAAAAGAGTTAAAATTCTCCATAAAGGCAAAAATTAAATAAAAATGCATAGTTATTTCAGATTAGCGGCGGTAACTTTTTCTTCACTTATAAAAAGTACAGAACCTAAGATGTTAGATCGAAGCTCTGGGACGAAAATAACTCTACAGCGTCTGTGAAACGTACGGGAGGTGGTTAAGGGTTAATAATCACAAGCAATATACAAGTATTATTGCAAGCATAAGTAGTAGCCCCACAGATATTTTCCTAAATGTAGTTGTAAACTTCACATCACAGATGATCGTTGTCATCAGCGAGGTTTTGGGATAGGAATGTATCTCGCTGTTAAAATGAGGCTTTCATTCCGCAGTGACTATACATCTACAACGTTTATTAAACAAAAATCGCTCTTTAACAGTTATTTTTTGACTTTTATTTAATTACTCCTCAAATAAGTTATTTCGGATTTTTGGTTTATAAATCCAAAATAAATATTATTTTAGATTTTTATCGAATCCAATCTGCAAATAACAGTTATTTTTGATTTTTATATTATATGTCTTAGAAAACAGTTATCGAAGATTTTTATTCATAAAAGTCGTAAATAAAAATAAGTCAGTGACTTTTACTTCTAAAATTGGAATTAAAAAATAAAAATAAGAAATAACTGTTATACATATTTTTTTTTATTTTGCATAAAAATTGCAAATAAAAATTTATTTTCAAATTTGATTCTCGGTAAAAAAATAAATCGATTGGTATGTCTTTTAGTTCGAGAACATTTCTTTATAGTGAATTTTTCAATGACACTTTTCATCAATAACTATTATGCTCGGTCCCTGCTATTCAGAGTCTAAATTGAAATATCTTCATGCTATAGGCGACCCAATCAAACACTTAGCCTGTCGCTGATCTCACGAACTATTGCAGGCAAACAATTTTGGTATATTTTTATGTGAAATATTTTTACCAATGAAAATGTATCGAATGTAATGAGCAGAACTTGAAAAAATGTCTTCTAGGAGCACTTATTTTTGATCTATTAGGTTGTTGGACCTTCCCTACTAGATTCTTCACTACATTTAATTTTACATGAAATGGCCAGAGTTTCAAGGCTTCCTTATTCAGCTTCTCTTAGATCGGCAACATTTCATCAAACAATAACTGCGCCGTACAAATATAGATTTCCGCTTGAAGGGCACCGACAAGCCTATTGCGATTGTTTCACTTATTTGAATTATGTTGCTAAGGAAACACACACTAATTGAGTATTCGGTAATATACCCATACATTTGTTATACCTTCTTATCAGAAAGTCAACATTTGAGCACTTTTAAGAACATATTTTTTCAATGTCAGAAAATTAATTGAAATTGCAATTTTATCTTCAGCAGATACTTAAAAGATAAAATTTTCTTAATTTTAAAACGCATTTGCAGATAACATTTTTGTATCGGCGTGATCCATGTAGACTTTTTTTTTAATTTTAATAAAATATTTAAACAATATCTGGACGTCGGCATCTTTATTATTACCCGAAAAACATTCTCTGGCATTTAATTTTTTTTTTTTAATAATTTCATTCAAGTTTGGACGCAGAATGAGCGCCGCCGCACCTTTCTGACGCCCTTTTTGTTGCCAGAAGTTAGAGCGCGGGATGTCGGCAACATTTGGTTTCAGCAAGTTATCGTGGGATATCACGCCTCTGCATTTTTTCTTTGGGGTTATGTGAAGTAGAAAGTCTGCGGCGTTAAGACCGCTATGACTCGAAACTTGGAAGCCAACATTACTCGCGTAATTACCTTAATTATGGAAAGAGTGATTGAAAATTTTACCTTCCGAATGGACCACCTACAGCGTCGCCTATATGTTACCGTCCATTTTTAAAATTGTTAGTTTTCAAAGACGAAACATTTTATGAGCAAAAATTTGTGTGCATTTTTTTATTCATCAAACCTACGGCTAGTTTTTAAATTACCAAACATTTTTCTTAAATTTCATATTAGCGAAAATTTATGTCTAACTTTTAAATACCAAAAATTTAAGTCGAATTATCCAAAATGTGTGTCCAGTTTTTTCAATTATCTATGAAAAATTTATGTCTAAATTTATAATTTGCAAAATTGTATGTTAGTTTTTAAATAACCTCCTTTTTTAAGACAAAAAATTATGTCAAATTTTTTAATGACCAAAAATATATGTATGTTCAGTTTTCGCAATACCAAAAATCTATGTCTATCGTTTAATCGGCCAAAATTTATGTCGCGTTTTACAATTACCGAAAATGTATGTCAATTTTTTTTTATAACAAATATTTATGTCTACTTTTTAAATGAGCTCAAATGTCAAATATAAAAATTACCCAAATTAACAGGACATTTATTTGGACAAAAATTGTTGGTCATAAAGAAAACATTGCTCAACAAGTTAACTAAATAAACTAATATCTGCAACCGTGAACGAAAAAATTACACAATATCTATGACTGCTTAGTACAATTGTAACGGCTTCGTATATTTCCGCGACCGCGTAGGACAATAGGAGCAGGGATCGGAAACTCGGCCTTTCCGACCTCGCCCAACAGTTCGTCTATAGCGTGGAGCGGAAACTAGGACTTTCCGCCTGCCTCACTTACAAAGTAACGACTACGGGAACATGGATCGGAAGCTCGGCCTTTCCGACCATGATCAACGGCCTGTAAACAGGGCGGAGCGGAAACTAGGTCTTTCCGCCCGCCGCACACAAAAGTAGACTGGAGACAAGGCCTCGCCAGCTACCCAAATTGCTATTGAATATCATTGTTATCTTTACAAGTTAATATTTATAATTATTTCACTCTGTAATGTATCACACATACTTAAATATTCTAAATCTTTTTATCTCAACTGTCTGTAAGAAAACATTTTTCTGTAGACTAAAAATAAATAAATAAATAAATATAATTTTTTAATTACAAAATATTTATGGCCAATTTTTACTCTCAAGAGTTCAAACATCGGGTGGGATAGCCGCTGGCTTTTCGGTTGGCGTTGGTGCCAACTAAATACTAAATTAACGACTGCTACAGATGCGCAACTGAGGCAGGTCAGCAAAGCTATGAGTTTTTCAATCAATAAAGGCATACACTGAGAAGAGTATGGTACTACTTTACAGTACAAAAGTAAGCAGCTAGTGTGTGCCTATTGGAAAAAGATTAATACCTGGAAGTATTTCAATTAATTTAGATATTTAAATTTTGAGGGAAAATTGCCAACTTATTTTCTGGCGGATTTTAAACGTACCGATGCTTCTATGTGATCCTCTTAAAACAATTTAACAATTTATTCAAAAAAAGGAAACAAAAGTATCGTCCTGTAAGTAAGGGTAAAATACTCGTCCATACGAGTAATACAAAGGTAGCATATATTTTTGAAAAAAAAAAAATAAAAAATACAGCTAAAACTAAGATAATGTAGGAAAAAAGCATTTCTGGTGAAAAAACTGATTTCATAGAAATGGACATCAGTATAAGGAATGCAAGACAGCTAAAAGGACACTGAAACTGTTGAAGTATGTAGTAAAAAAGGCATTTTTTTTTGTAAAAAAAAATGTTCCCGCATCAGCAGGTACTTATGGATACATACATACGTGTGTACGAAATTATCACCTTTACAAAATCGCTGCTACCTGCCAGGAAGATTCAAGAAAACTTCAAGCCATTAATGCGCCAGTAAATCAACGTAGAATGCAGTTTTATCGTTTTTATTTGCGCTCAACTTTTGGAGATGTAAAAATTTACAAACAACTCACCAGCACACACATGCATACATATTAACACAGGTATACTACATGCATACGTATTAATGCACTTAGCTGTCAGCCGCAACCACAACCTACAACCCGATAACCGCTATTTATACTTTGAATTTAGTGGAAAATTACCTTTGCATGCTTGCTTGAGCTCAGCTCAGCTATGCACAAGAAGTCATTTAATTCGAAATATATGTACAATAATTAGGCCACAATGCTGTAGTTATACTGCTTTGACGTTAGCTTCATTTGTCAAAGCGGTTTGTTGTGTCCTTAACCAAAATCACCACAATCGACAGTGCCATTAACAGCAGGCGCTTCTTTTCATGCGTCTCATCAATCAGATTTGATTTATTTTTCTTGGATATGCATACATACATACATACGAGTTTTGAAGTTTCTGAAGGTACATATCTATTTTTTTCTTCTATTTTTACTCAAGACATTCGTGGAATGTTTTTGTGCATGTCAGGCAAACTAGAAGACAGACAAAGATTTCACACATTATTTCTTGATTGTTTTTATTATTTTAGTTAAGTACTGCCTGAGCACTGCCACTTGTCACACCCAAAATGTCCAAATGTCTGACGTAGCATACATATTCGTCACTTGCGCAGAGTTTGTTTTCATGTCTGAAAACGCACAGTTCTTTTGGTCTTTTCGCTTTTTTATGTTCGAAGAATTTTTGTATTTTTTTTTTTTTTGTAGATTTGAAGAAAACTATTCACGTAAAATTCGGTAGATATGCATGAAATGTTTGGTATGCGTTTATATAGAGTAGTAACAGGGCAGCTGTTTTGAGTGAAAAATGCGCTAGAGATTTTATTTATAGGTGTTCGTTTTTTTGGTTTAAGGCATTTTCGTTTATAAAAGATAAAGAACTCATTGGTTGGGCCAAGATTCATCAAATGTCGTTTGTTAAAATTTTTTTGTCGCACTCACAGACGCAACCTGTACGTAAAGAGATGCATCTCTAAGCGCTTTGGCTAGTAGTAAATAGAAAGGTCTGCGATCCTGTAGGGTCTGCAGCAGTCTGTGGCCCACCTACTATGCAAAATGCACTGCATAACATTACAAACTCCGAACATTGCCTGCAAATTTCGAAATTACGGTACGACCTATTCTATGGCTCTTCGAAAAATCGAAGATACGCCGCATTCCAGCAGAGGGCTGTATAAGCTTATAACTTCAATTTTTAAATACTCTTCCCTACTGAACGATGAAGAACGTGGAATCTTAAGACTGGTTTTGACTATATCAAATTCAGTGACATTTGTCGTCAAATAAGTGAAAACATATTGTCAAATGGGTTTAAAAAGTGGTTTATCGACTGATTTGGATCAGGATAGGTTTTTAGTCGCGTACTTGCGCTGCTGAATCGACTATGTATCTTTGGCCCATAAATAATCGAAAAAAGATTTAAATAGCAAACGTGTATGTACCACCCTAAAGCTAATAGTTTTGTTTGCATGTTGATACATACATACATATATATATGTATGTAAGTACACAGATAGTGCATGAACCTACATTCACCTTTGTTTATTTTAAACCAGCACTCAATTGACATTCTCTTTGTGGTATTTGTTACATATTTCAAATTACTGTTTCCAATTTACAAAAGCGCCACCTTGAAATGCGAAACCGAACAAGCAAACAGCAAAAAAACTTAAGTAATTTATATGGGCGCTTGACCAGACCTAACATAAATAAATATATACATACATATGTACATATGTATGTCTTAATGCTTTTGTATGTGAATTTCAAATCGTACATAAAGAAATACATTTCAATATTGCTGAGCCACTGTAATTATTAGATGTGTGATGTAGTATGCGCATTATGGGGGGGAAGAAAGTCAGTATCGAAAAATATANGAAAGTCAGTATCTATTGCCCTCACCAGCTGGGATTGTTCGAAATCGAAAACATATACTCTTGTATTTTTAATTGGAAATTAAAAAATATTCAATATCTTTTATCTGTTTTTAAATACCAGCTGTGTTTTTTTGGGTACTCCGATAAAATTTTTTGGGGTTTTAAAAATTGTTAATATTAAAAATGAATGGTTAAATAAACTATTGTGAATTATTATTGAAAGTCTCCTGAAGATAAACAAAGCTTTCGGATCGAAAAATATAGATTTTTATACCGTTTCTACGAAAAAATGTTTTTTTCCACCATATAAAATACATGGAAATATTTTTTGATTTCAAAATGAATAAATAGGCCTATAACTTTTTTAGTATAGAACAATCCTAGGGGAGTGTTTTGGACAACCCTAATGCACACACCTTTAGGTTATTGATACATATGCGAATATTGAGCTATATGTATGCATATACCTGGTGCTTGTAAATACATAGTATACAAATATATATATGTAAATTTATAAACGCGTACATTAGGGTGCCCAGCGAAAATGCTTTTTTTTTGGAAATTTCAAGATCCTACCCCTTAATTTGATTCGTTTTTATGATAAATATTGCCTATTTTTATAGATTTTTTAAAGGTCATTTAGAGGTCCGAGACCTGTCGATTTATGTCAGAAAATAAAATTTTTTTATGAGTTTTTGAATTACTATTTTTGATTCGAATTCAAAGATCGAATATGGTCTGAGAAGAGGATATATAGGCATTTAAAATGGTATATAATAATCTATTGTCGGACTAGGCTTGTTGGGATTTTTTATTGGGTAAATTAAAAAAGGACCCATATAACTCTTAATTTTTTACATTTTGACCATCGATAATTTCTACAATTTCAAAATATGGAGTACTATCTAAAACTAAATCATTTGAAAATATAGCATCTCAAAAAAAGTTCAAAAAAACTCACAATGGTATCTCTGAGTATTGCGCAATATTTAAGTATAGTATTACGGGGTGCACTCTACAAAATTTGAGTTTTGAATTTTTTTTACACCGAAGTTGAGTAAAACTATTTAGTACATTACAAATTTACAGTTTTTTATATTTTTTTTAGAATTTTTTTGGATATGCAGTTTTGTAGCCTATTAAATTTTAGTACAATATAGTGCAAGTTTTAAGCTATTGCGTTGATTTTTAATATTTTTTATGCTGACGGCTTTTTGCACTTTTTTCTTAAAGAAGAAAATACGCAAAACCACTTTCTAAGAAAATTTAAAAAATTAACGCCAGTTTTCAATCGCTTAAAACTTGAACTTTATTATACTAAAATTAAATGTGCTACAAAACTGCTTGAGTATGCAGTTCAAAAAAATAAAAAAATTTTTAATTATATGGCATATTTTCAAAAACTAATTTTTTTATAAAAAAATTGTGCGTAAAAAATTGTTCAAGAAAAAATTTAAAAATATTTCCTTTCATAGGAAATTTTAATGTGTGAATGTGTGATTGTTTTTTTTAAATTTTTTCCTCGCCCCGTTCTCAACATATTTGGAAAACTATAAATTTTTTTTTGTTTTTCTGCTGTAAAGTTTTTAAAAAAGTATTAATCAAGTTCAAATTTCATATTTATTTATTATTTATGTTTGTCCATCGGCCCTAAAAAGTCCATTTTGGTATGGAACGTCCCATACACAAAGTATATCTTTGGTATAATTATCAGCTTGAATTATGTGCTACGTTTTAAGTTTCTCATTACATAAGCTTAAAGGAACATAATTCATGTGGTGCAATTGTTGCTGTCTCTTCTGCTTTACCGCTGTTATCATTATAGTTTATTGCTTTTTTCTTACTTTCTTATTATAGTTTTTAAGTAGTTGTTTATGTTTTGCAACTTAATTAAAGCAGTCAATGTCATTGCCGAGGGTAAAATTGTAACAGACAAACGACTTAGAATGGAAGAATAAATGAAAATAAAAATTACAAAAAAAAAAACCAAAAGCATTTTTATCTTTGTTATAATATTTGCTGAAAGCCATAACAAAAGATTCATTAAACAATATGAAAGGTAATATGTGTGTACATATGTATGTATGTATGTACATATATATATAATACAAAAAACTGTTAACAATGCAATACAAACGAGCGATGATGTGTCATTTCATTACAACGCTTTCTTACCATCGCTTATCTCTCTGTACTTAAAATAAGAGTAGTCCAATCTACATACATACGAGTATAGTACTTATGGCATTTGAAAGACAACAATTCAGTTGTAAAGCAGTTATTTAAACGTATGAATGTTTGTAGATATACTTGTTTGTAGTATGTTTGCATATATGCGCTTAAGAATATTTACATACAATCGTACGTGCAAGTGCACTGCAACGGTGGCGGTCTGCCAGTTTAGTAGTTGACTGAGTGTTATCGCGTATGTCACGCTTGTGCATTGCCAGGCCAAGTTAAAGCTGGCTAGAAATAGGAATACATAGTCGTGCGTGGTTCTTGGAGCAGTTTGTTGGCAAACAATATCGAAGTCTAGGCAAATAGCGAAGAATGAAAAATAGATAAATGTGCTGACAGACAGTCGGTCAAGTGTATTTAGATGAAGGTATTAATTTACCTGTACATACTTATGTATGTACATAAATATATACATATCATAGACATACAGCCTTAGCATTGAAGAAAGCATGCACAGTTACATGACGACCACCTCTTGGCTATAGCAGCTTGGATATGTGAAACCGCTGCGGACGTTGTCTATACACACAACATACATACGCCATATGAATGTACCAGTTCCATCAATTGAAGTTCAATATGCAATTGATAAGCTTTTTATATTTGAGTATTAGGGTGGTCCTTAAAAATATCAACATCTAAATTTTGTATCGACACCCCTTTAATTTGGGGTTTAATTTTTTTTAATCGCACGTATTTGACCAAGTTTCGACCTGAAATCTGATGAATTTGACATATCATTGAAACTTATTGTAAACTTATAAATTCGTTGAGTTATAGCTGGTCAAAGTCAAAATTTTGTCGAATTTTTGCGATTTAAAAATAAGTAATTTGTTCAAACGCTAGTAGCGAATCCAAAATTTTTTTTAATTTTGAAATTTTCGTTGATGTTTTTATTGTGAACGTAGAACAAAACAAACGAGTGTTCCATCATGTGGATATTTTAGAGGCCACTCTAGTGGGTATTTTTACTTTTGAGGATCGAGTTCTTTGTTATCGATAATTTTAAAGATCGGGTATTTTCGAGAGTACTGAGTACTTTCTATAAATGTACTTATGTTGATAACATTTTAATTGGCGTAGAAATCTCACAAGCTGGCAGCATTTCATTCAAATGAATATAGTAACCTCAAATTACGTCAATTAAATGGCTAGTACTTTTAAGTATCTATTCGACTGTTAATACTGAGTACTTTGAATCAATCCTGAGTACCTACGTGCATCAAGGTGATGATTGTAACAGAGTATTTTTAGTACTCAGTACTTTCGAGCTCTTTTGTTAGTACTGAGTACATTCGAATTCTTTTATGAGTACTGAGTACTTTGGCGTACTCAGTATCGATGCTTTTAAAAATCGGGTACTGTCGATCCTTTTGAGAATTGAGTTCTGAGTACTTTTGGTATCGATACTGCCCAACACTAATGTGTATTGTATGTTGATATATTAGGGGTATTCACGATCCGGTGCATACTGTCTAGCATGGTGCATTGATAGCATGACTGGCTATTTTGTTTTTGCTTAAACACATGAAACAACAACAAACATGCTATTTACGCTATCTATACACCATGCTAGACAGTATGCATCGGATCGTGAATACCCCTATTGTATTTGTTATGCATTTATATAGGTATATACGCTGTAGCTAAATTCGTGGCCGTGACAGAGGCGCATGCGCATATCACTTTGATAGATTCATTAAATGCCAATGGCGACATTGTGCCAACACTGCGAATGACAATGCAATAAAGACAGACAGCAACAACAAAGTCGTCGAAAAAACATAAACTGGACAATAGCTTTTGATTGATGTTGACGCCAGGGAGAAAGCCGTTAAAAGTATCGGCGTGCAGCATTTCGTTTTAGCATTTTTTACTACACCAAATCTACATAGGTACATAGATATTTCAGTGGCCCTCTAGGCAAAATATTTTGATTGCAAATATATATGTGTGTGCATACATCTGTACACTAGGCAACAAATGAACGTGTACACCTTGTGCTAATATAATAATCACAACTATTTTCATGAAAAATGTTTTGCATTAGTTATTTATGAAAATATGGTTCAAACTTTTACACTTATAGAAAGTTGAAAAAAATTCAAAAAATTTGCATTTCATTTTTAATATTTTATTCAAAATGTATGCATGTGTGAGAAGTAGAGCATAAAACCATCTAAAAAAAATCTCAAAATTATTTTAGCCGTTTGAAACTTACATTTTATAAGACTAAAATTCTATTAAATTCTGAATAAAATTTTTAAAATTTTGATAATTTTTTTTTAATATCTTTGAACTTTATATAAGTGTGAAATTTTGATTTATATGGTTTATATCATAGAATGAATTCTATTTTATTGAATATTATATAAGAACAAGGCGTACACTTTTATTTGTCGCCTAGTGTAGATATGTTCATATGCATAAGTAAAAGTATACAACGTATGCAAATTAAAATGAGTCGAAGTATAACCGGTTTTTAAAATAGTTTTCCAATACATACCTCTGTACAAATGTACAAATTTCCAAAATAAATAAATAAATTTAACCAAAAATTCATATTGAAAGAAGTGTCTAAAATTTCGGCATTTTCCTGTGGAGCGTGATGTAAAAGTGCCATTAGAATTGGCAAAACATATTGGCATATTCGTAATCGAAATAAAGTCCACTCTAAGTTTAGTTGTAGCTTTCTCAACAGATATCCCATTAAAACTTATGCCAAAAAGCTGTTACTAACTTTAGGGTCGACTTTATTTTGACTAAGAATATCCCCCATATATTTTTTAGACCTCTTTCTTTCGAGTTCCAAGAGTAAATTCCACTTTTGCGTGTGAGAGAAAATGAGGAAAAATTTGTCGCACATATAATTTTTTTTACTTAGGTATTTCTATATATTGGGAGAATTTAAAAAAAAGCGCTTACATATAAATGTAATCTTTCAACAGATGGTGTTTAAAAAAGCATCATAAAATAGTAATTGCAGCAAACCAAACGGTAAGTAAACAGTATGCGAACAAAGCCGGGCGCAACATTTTTTCAGGTATATTTAGTACAGCAAAATAAAAAACAACATTGTTCTGCTTTTAGTCCAACCAATTTTGGTCGATATAAAACACGCAAATTTAATTTAAGAACATTCCATAATAATAACTGCCGGCTGAAATAAAAAATCCAAAAAGTGTAAATTCCATGTCATTGAGTAGTAAAAAAAAACCGGTTAAATCAACAACCAAACAATTTTTAGCTGAAAAGTGTGTATTGACTTTACTTGGTTACAGAAAATCCAATTCGGCTAAAAATTGCTTTTTTCGCATTAAAATGAAAATAAATGCATTAAAAAAAAAACAAACTAACATATGCACATATGTGTGTATGTGTGTAGATGTATGCATGTATGCATGTATGTATTGCTGATAAGTTGTAATGTGCAACGAAATGTGATCAAAACTTGCTGATCAACGAATTTTGCATTGCGATTAAACAAAGTGGACAAACAAGTTTTTAATGCGTGCAAAAAACTTTGTTAAACAAAAACCTTTGTAGACAATAGTGAAGATAAACTTATAGAAATTAGTGATGGAAATATGTAGTTAAAAATTCTTATTGACTTGCAACTTTCACTTTATTACATTAAAATTTAATGGATCTATGAAATTACATACCCGAAATTTTTCTGAAAATTAAAAAAAAATATAAAATTGGTGAATTTTTTTTTTAAACCTGCTTTGATAACACTATGCGACAGCCGAAACCAGCCCGCACTTTGCCAATATTTTCTGAAAGTCTACATATCCAGTAATAATATACTCGATGGATTTGCAAAAGTTAGCTCGTATTTTTATTTTATGGCCTACTAATTTTTCCATGTCCCGGCAAGTGGCTTTCAAAAAAGTGGAAAAAATTATTTAAATAAATGTCTATGGTAAATTAAAGGTTAAAAGATATGCAGTAAAACTGCAAGGGAAATATTTTCGTAGAACATTTTACATTTTAACCCATTAGCTGCCGCCTGAAAGGGTCGTTTTGTCGCTTACTTGAAGAGACTTTCAAAAAGCAAATTTGGAAAGTCGTGAATGGATTAAAATATTCTAGAGAATGCTTCTTCCGAAAAATGTTACGAGCGGTCATCTCAGGCAAAATGTTCATTTCACCAACGCAAAAGTCTCTACTGAATGGTATACAGAACTGCATACCCTAAAAATTTTCTAAATATTAAAAATTTGGAAATTTTGATGAACATTTTTTCTGTTACATAGTGAATTATATTGTAAATGAAAATCATTAAAAATAAAAAAATAAACATAATTTGCAAACAATATCATTTTGAATTTCGCTTCTAGTTAGTTGGACGCAGGTGTATGCTTTTTAAACTTTTCAGTCCCCCTTTTGCGAAATGAATATTGAAATTGGTAGAATTTGCATCCTAAATGAAGAATACTTCTAAATAAAATGCATATAAGTAAAATTTTCAAACCGTGACACGTCTCACAAACATATGGCTATCTTCTCAACAACTTTCAGTAATGTTATCAAAACAACGTTAAAAGAAAATGCTGCTGGTTAGATGGGGAGAAGAGTGAAGTGGAGAAAGTGTAAATTTAAATTTTAGGGAACGTGCCCCGCTATTTCTTGCTGAAGAATATGCAATCTCCAAATCCTTGGGCCACATCGTTAAAGATAGGTGGAAGGAAGCATTCGCCAGGAAGCTCTCCAACCACCGTCAAGACACATATATATGTATGTAGTTCGGCAATACAAGCCTCAACTCAATAACTTTGAGAAGATAATAGGCTTTTTACCATAGGTGCTAGGAAGTACCTCGTAAGGTTACATCTGATAATTTGGCCCTCGGAGCCACTGTTAGTATTGGGTTGAATATACAACTCTCAAATCTCAGAAGGTCTGGCTATGTATTTGTTTTTTATTGAGCAGATGGAGCTGCAGAAAACTTGAGGAATTGCTACCTGGTCACTTCTTGTGTACAATGAAAGGTATGTTGTCTAAGTGCTGGTTTGTGCCTTCCCAAAGAGCAGCCCTTAATACAAAATCATAAGCGACTTTGTTTACAGTCTTCAAAAATATATATGTACATATGTATCGCTCATTCCGCTACGTTGACTTAAAAATGAGTTATGATATTTTAAGATTGAAAAAATTTCTGTTTGTGTTATTTACTCGTATATGGAAAATATAAATTCGCCACGAGCGACCACTAAATCTTAACATTAAGCGCTGCGATTTTGAAAGGACTCGTTTTTCTCAGTGCCAAAAATATTTAACTGGCGATGTTGTTTCTTTTTGGTTTACCAGTCTAATGTAAATATATACAGAAAGCAAGATTACAAATCAGAAAGAATCAGCTCTTTAAACTAAAGTATAGCCATGCTGATCTATTTGCTTGTTACTTCACCAACTTACATTTTAATATATTCTGTAAGTTTTATTTATAACAATAAATATTTTGTAAATAACCGAATAAAATAATACATACATATGTTTACAAGCATTCATATACATACACATGTGTATGCACGCAAATGTCGGTAATAATTCTTAAAATCCGCGTAAAAGCTCAAAATCTGTTTATTTATTAAGTTTTTGTTTGCTAAGCTTATGCAATTTAAATTGGCGTAATAAATTTACAAGCTTAACATACACTACAGCCTATGTATGCATGTGTGTACTATGTTATATTTTGTTTAACATATTCATAAAAAAGCATATTGAAATTCATGTTCAATTGAATATACTAGTGTGCATGTTTATGTGCACCTTTTGGAAATATTCATGCAACAACATTTAATAAACAGGTGAAGTGTGAAAAAATGGCGTAGATAAAGCGATAGCATAAATTTAATTTTTCATAAAAAATTAACANGCACAAAGTTTAAATCCATTAATTTTTTGCAATAAAAAGGTGTACATGGAAATACATATTTATGTGCCTATGTACCGCATTGCAAAATGAACTAGTTTTGATATTACTTACGAGGCAGTTTGCAACCAGTTAAAATATAATCATGTAAACGATATCTATTATTTTTACTTCCTCTTTAATTCTTGAGTTGATCTTAAGTTTTAAAAGTTTATTTTTTGCTTTTTAGTTCGTTTGTGTTAGATTTTCTTTTTTAAGTACAACACTTTTTAATATACAGTGACCCAAAAACCGTTCACATGGTGTTTTTTTTTCGTATATTCACAATGTGTTTCAAGTGTTTTTTTTTTACAAAATTATTGTTCATGCTATAACCAGAAACACATATCCTTTACCTTAATTCACAAAGACCCTAACCAACACATTTTTCGAAACTGCGTTTTTCACAGATTTTGGAAGGGGGTATTAAGATACACTTCAATAAAAATCGTACAAACTGTATTGGTACTAACACCAAAAACAACGGAGATACATGCCACTTTTTAAAAAGATCTGCCTGTATTTAATACTATTTTGAAAATGTTTTTTGCTTCTCCTTTAAAGTAAAAAATTTGTTTGTAGGGGCCTTTGTGAATTAAGGTGGCGATATATATTTACTTATATCGAGAAATCTTTTAAAAGCATCTGTACTGTCCAATCTGGTTTCAATACATTCGTTAATATCACTCGTATAGTTACTTGTAACATAACTAAGGGTTTAAATGACTACACTACACGCTTTATTCGAGCGATCTGACCTACAGCTTGGGATTTTCTGGCGTTGATTTGTAGGTTCTGCGGAATAAAAAATTAAACCAATGTCCGAGTTTCCGAATGCGAGAAAAAAGGCTGCCCACAACTGTAACCGAATTTCGCGTATTTTATAAAAATCGTGAATTTTCTTGTGATAGTTCTTATCTCGATGAGACAAAGTGATGTGGCACCTCGCATACAAATGGAATTGTTCATACTGCATACCTCTAAAAGAATTTTTTGAATCTTTGTTTCCCAGAAATGGTGATTCTTAGAAACAAATGTGTCATTATAGCGGTGTTCGTATAATTCGACCAATTTTCAGCTTTATGCGAATTATTGCAATCTGGCTTGACCTTACTAATAAGAAAAAATATTAAATATATGGTTTTAATAGAGTAGCTTTTAAAAATATTAATCACACAGGTATGTACTTGAATTACGTTGACAAGTGATAATTATGATAGAAAAAATTGTGCTACGATTTTGAAAATTAAATTTTTTTAATTGATAATTGCTCATTTCAAAAGATTTCAAAGATTTCCCCATACATGTACATATGTATAAGAAGTTCAATGTTTCATACTTTATCAAAGAGGTAGCACTCTTCTTTTTTATTGGCGCTGTAACCGCTTAAACGATTTTGGCCGAGTCCAACACAGCACGCCACGGGAGAGTTCTTGTATTTAACCGGAGCTTTTACCTCTGGTTTGTGTTAACCGGACATTGAACAAACGTTAATGTTAATGTTTTTAAACTTCTAATAAAATGCTAATGAAGTTTAAATTTTTGCAAACCCACTTTTATGCCAGCTTAAAATTCAACTAAAAATTTTTAAATTTTAATTTTTTTTCAAAGTTTTGTATAAAGCGCTGTTTTCGTGTATCGAAATTTCTTAAATCAGTTGGTAGCTCTTAAGAAAAAAATGCTCGTATATGTATTTATTCCTTCAAGGAAATCAACAGCAAAAGCAAAGTGCTTTTTCAAGCAACAGAAATAATGAAAAAAATTTCTTGTGATTTTTCTTTGGTTTTAGTCTTAAAGTGTGAAACTTTGGTTTATAAAGTTTTGGTTATAACATGAAAAATATTTTATCAATAATTTTTTTATTTTTTATTTAAGCTTGAAAAACTTTGAAAAAAAATTTATATAATAATTTTGCATTTGGAAAAATTTTAGTCATTATGGAACTAGTCACTAAATTGTAGGTTAGAAATTAGTATGTATGTCTGGGTGCGCTGTTATCACAGCGGCTAGGTATATTTGTACGAGCATACACAGCTCTCTTGTTCAATTGAGTATTCGAATAATTTAATTAGCATCTTTTATTTTATTTCTGTTTCATTGCACAAATAAAATATATTTTCACGCATGAATTTGTTTTTTCTTGCGTAGATAAATAAGTTGTTGTTCCTATCATTTAACAAAGTTCAAGCGTTCATGTTGTCAATTATTCAAAGTGCCTTTTATATTTATACACTCAACTTTGTGTGACATTGTTTTGATTGAAACTGAGTCATTTGCAAATTTATGTAGTACGTAGTACTTTCTGTATAAATTCAAATACATATTCATGCAAACCGTTATATACTTTGTTTTGAATTTTCACTTAATACAATAGCAGGATTTGAGCAGCAGTGAAATTCCTATGAGTGCATTAATTGAAATTGATTGAAGTGTCACAGAGGTGTTGAGTGCCCGTATATTTATCGTTATACAGTAAGCATTATACATACATACATATGTATGCATATTGTACGTATGAGCATACACATATGTACATAAATATTGCACTTTCTTTGTTATTGTTCTTTTCAAGTAAGTGTCACAGTTTAATTGATAAAGCGTGAGAATATGGAGGCTCAATTTTCAAGCAATACGAATGCAGTAACTTGCCAACAAGTAATGGAAGGCAATAAATGACATTAAATAAATTGCAGAAGGAATTCCAATTACGTATTAAATTTTTTAGTTTAGACTTTCTGTGAAACTGTTCAGCCAACGTTTCGAAACTGAACTGAGACTTTTAACAATTATTACTTACCATTAAAATATCTAAACTTTATTAAAATATTTATTTACCAAATTAAGCTAAATAACTTAGTTTTAGTGCCTCATTTGCATTCTATTATCGCTTGGATTTGTTAGGTAAATAAGAGATTTTGTTATACACATTTGCATTGCCATTTTAGTTGCGAAAAGGAATAAATTTAAATTCCCACAGAGTCACTGGCATTATGTCTGTGAGACCAAATGATGCAATCCATGGCCAAATTATTTCGAATGTACAATTAACCAACTAGTATTTACATATGTACGTATGTACGTCAGACACGCACTGACCATGAACTCTTTGTTTTAGAGCGCATAAAAGTTGGTGCAACGCATACATATGTATAAATGTAATTACAAATACTAGATATATGTATGTACTCACTTGTAGCTATCGAATTCGTAAACAAAACCACGTACCGATGTATGTACCTCAAAACACCCAACAAAGCTAAGCTTACGCTAACAGCAATGAAAATGGGTATCCCCAACTAACCATAACTCAAATTGATTGACCGAATTTGTGTAACTCAGGTGTGCAATTGTATACGTATGTGAGTACATATATGTACATATGTACAATTGCGCATGCGCAAAATCACCGCACTACCGCTAGTAACCGTCAATCGTTGGTAATTTATTTAGTGGCCAGCTATTGAGCCATTTTATTAGCCTTTAATAGGTGACACAACAGCAAACGGAACTATACAATAGCGTAACAACAACAACAACAACAACAACAACAACAGCAATCGCACTTGGTCGGTAATTCCAATAATAGTTACAACAGTTTCTGATTACTTATTGCCATTTTGATTTATTTTTGTGGCTTTGTGACACGGCACACTTACATACGTACATGTCCCTACATAGAAACGCGTACATATAGTCTTCTTCATTTGGTAAAATTTTTTATTGCTATGCGCGTCATCGTTTGGATACGTTTTTGGAAATAATTTTCAGTTTTTTATGGAAGTACGTACATACATCGTTGGCTTAGTTCGCAAACGTGCTAAGTCCACTTTTTATGAAAATTGAGATTTTGATGCAGTAAGATAGCATAACTCAAAATACATCATTACCAAAAAAGAAAGTTACCGTAATGTCGTTCTTACTTGTTGTTGTGCATTGGTACGCAAATGTGCTAAGTCCAAAAAAATCAAGAAAAAATATAAACACGTCTGTCCGTGTACACGATAACTCGAGATATCTCAACGAAATTTGGTATGTAGGTTGCCCTTTATCCAAGGTAAGTTGGTATTAAAAATGGGCGAATCGGACTGTAACCACGCCCATTTCCGATATAAAGGTATTTTCTAAAGATGCAAAAACTACAATATTTCAGTAAATATTGGATGCAAATTGTTCAAAATTAGTATGTGAAGTAGAATTTTTGTAAAAAATATGATTGTGCAATTTTTGGAAAATGGGCGTGACCCCGCCCACATATTATGAAATATATCTCAGTAGCCCATTCACAGATCTCCACCAAACTCGGTACGAGCCTTATTTAGGCTCTAACTAAGAAATCTGTTGAAAATCTTTAAAATCGGGCATTGACTACGCGTATCTACTAAAGCTAATTCACTTAAAATCGATGATCTCGATAACGACTCAGCAGAAAATTAGATTATGATACATTTTTGGATAATGGGCATGGCACCGCCCACTTATGACCGCAAAAGTGTAACTCGGTAACCGATTTATAAATATCTTCCAAACTCGGTGCACTTAATAAACCTGGTACGGAAAAGAAATTCGGTGAAAATTATTCAAATCGGACCAAAATTACATTCGCTTTCCGTATATCTAACGGTAAATTTCAGAAATGCGGAAACTCTGATATTTCAATAACTGACGACGCCAATTTACTCCAAGTTAATACTTACAACAATCTCTTAACAATAATTAAGACTGCATGACACCGCCCACTTTATGACTACAATTTGGTGATTTCTACTAAACGTGGTTCAATTATTTCATTGAGTCTAACTCAGGATATTATGGAAAACGTTTGAAATCGGGGAAAACGCCCCTGCTTACGACAGTATTTGATACCTGCGCCGGGTATATAAAGTTCGGTTTCGCAGAAACTTATAGCTCTTTACTTACTTTCAATTATTTTCTTTTATAAATGGTACATAAATTTACGACTTAAAATAGTTATTTTTCTAATAGCAATGAAATAAAGCTGTATTAGGTTATAATTTATTTTAAAACAATAAAATATATTTAAAATAAACAATTAAATCTTTTAAAAATAAAAAATAATGGAACAAAGGTTGATAGAAAATGTGCTAAGTTCACATTAAAAGAATAAAATCTTTCCCAAAAGAGCCTATAAGTCTGCAACAGCTTTATTTTGAAATTGGCCGATTATTGGTACTAAAACAAGACGAACTAAGGAAGAAAACTGCATTTACAGATTAGAAAAAAAATTGACAACAAAAAAAGTTAGACGGTTTTTTGTCCCTCCTGAAAAATAAAAAAAATGGACTTAGCACGTTTGCGAACTAAGCCAACGACATATGTTTGTAAGTCAAAACTTTCAAAAACAAAATTCTTCAGTTCGAAAGGTTGTTGATTTTAAACTTCACAGACTGGCACAGTTCCAGAATTACCCTGCAAAAAATGGGACTAATCCGGGATGACTCCGGGAGCAATCGCAAACGAGCATGCGACTAATACCACTTTTGATCTCTTTATATGGAATGAACTGATCGCTTTTGTTCGAGCATGTCCTATGTAGAGACTAATTGTTCACCTTTATCCCCGAAAGGGTATAAAAAGCGACNAAATTGACAACAAAAAAAGTTAGACGGTTTTTTGTCCCTCCTGAAAAATAAAAAAAATGGACTTAGCACGTTTGCGAACTAAGCCAACGACATATGTTTGTAAGTCAAAACTTTCAAAAACAAAATTCTTCAGTTCGAAAGGTTGTTGATTTTAAACTTCACAGACTGGCACAGTTCCAGAATTACCCTGCAAAAAATGGGACTAATCCGGGATGACTCCGGGAGCAATCGCAAACGAGCATGCGACTAATACCACTTTTGATCTCTTTATATGGAATGAACTGATCGCTTTTGTTCGAGCATGTCCTATGTAGAGACTAATTGTTCACCTTTATACCCGAAAGGGTATAAAAAGCGACTAGTCACTTTTAAAAAATAAAAAATAAACTTGCGCCAGTTGATTCGAACCGGGTTGCTCAGTTTTGTTAGGCGAATACTCTATCTGTGTGCCAACGTCGCACATGAAATTTCATTGACTAAGTGCGTACATATCATTAAATCGTTAATAGAACCCGTTAGAGATGAGTTGGGGACTAATTGATCTCCAATTATACCCATAAGGGATGAGTCGAGACTAATTGACCTCCATTAGTACCCGTATGAGACTAGTTGCGACTAATTAATGCCCAATTGTACCCGATTGAGAGTAATCTCGGAATACTCTCTTTAGAGATTAGTCGCACAATTTTTTGCAGGGTAAAATCACAGATTCATATACATACATAAATACATACATATGTATTCTGCCTCACAGATATTCTACAAAGAAACAAGTCAATTATATATGTCGCCGGGGTAAAAGATTTTGGTATGCACCTTTTTGACGATTTTTAGTTATAGATGCAGTTATACCTACTATATACTATATTTTCAAATAAGATCTTTCGTTTCTTGTTCTCAGCTTTTGGACATCTCATTTAAGTTCTAAGATATTGACCAAAATTGTATCGGTAATTTAGTACAAAACGAGTAAACTAATCATATTTTTTTAAATTTTTGTGTAAAAAAAATTCTTTAAAACGACACATCTCAGCAAAACTTTCGGAAGACGTATAATTTATTTAATTATTATTTACAATGGTCTCTTTACTTGACAGTTCTGTGAATCCCGCTGAAATTGAATTGAAATAAAAGCAAGTACATATACCAAAAACCAATTATGTACATTAGGGGAGAGTAATTTAATTTCTAAAAAAGTTCTACGTTCGATTCTAAGCAAAAATAGTGAACAAAACTATACAACCAAAAATGATGTTTGACCCTTCCAATTTTTTAAATAAAAATCTGTGTAATATAATTTTTTTTAACGAAATTATTATTTTTTTTTGCTCTTTGACATTGATAAGCTTTGATCGCTAAGCTTGTTTATTTCGTAAAAAAAATGCTTAAAAAATAAATTTCGACCAAAAGAGTTACAATACAATACACTGATTTTGCTTTTGAAAATTGGGCGGGTCAAACGTAATTTTTGGTATTTAGTTTGTTCGCCAGTTTTGCTTAAACTTAATCGTAGAATTTGAATTTGCAACACACTCTCTTCAAATGTTTCGCTCCGAAGAAATTACGCCGCCCTAATGTATGTACATATGCATGTAGCTTTGTAGGTAATCGCGAAGAAAAAATAAGATATTAAAATCACTTTCGTAATTAATGACCAGCAGGGTTGGCACTGATTGCAGCATAATTTTTTTTAATTTATATTTTTATTTTTTTATATACTACTTATGTACATTTGTATGTGTGTATATATGTATCCATGTGCATAAATATTTTAATGTCTACTTTTTTGCGCCCGGCGAATCCATTGGTGTTCGTAATACAAAATGCATTTACGCGTAGTCGCGATTGTCGCAGCTGCCATTGCTGGCGTTCTTTCCGCTTGTTCTTTCTGTTTATTGCTGATTGCGTTGCTGATTACACTGCGCTATCAACGCCAATCCGCTGCTGCTGCTTTATTTCGTACCACCAAAAAGTTTGTTAATACAAGTAATGTAGCGCATCCACCGCACGCACCCGCCTGCTACAATGCAATGGCGCGCTTTTACTTGCCGGCCATTCACATTCGCAATGGCGACAAGTTGTCGAGCTGTGAGCAACGGAAATAAGCGTTGAAAAAATATCGCGCTCATATTGGCATAAAAAGCGATGTTCGCGCATATTTTCGCTGTAAATATGGTAGGCGCCGAAAAAAAAATAAAAAAATAAACAAAGAATTCACACAACTATGCACACGCGCTTTCATACTAAAATAGCGATAAAACAGGTGAATTTAATTTATTGTATAAACCTGTCACATCGCTAAATCGAAAGTTGGTTTCGCCGCGCATTCCAGTCTTTGTTTTCTTCGGGCTCCCTGTGGAGTTGCATATCTGTTGTATACAAATGTTTTATTGTTTTAATTCACCACTTACTATTATACAATATAAGCATAGTAACCCAGAAATACTAAGCCAGTGAAAGACACAATTAACTTTAGAGTCGAATTAATTAATGAGATGAGATGGAAAGCTTTTTATTTAGTAGCTTTAAGCAGTGTGGTGAAATGACGTAGTAATTTGAAATTTGGCTTTAAATGTGTGAATGTATGCATGTAAATATGTATGTTTCATCGAATATACACGCTGCAAAAAAAACTAAAAGTTTTAATACGCAAATTCAGAAGCTTTGTTATAATTCAACAAATTTTTCATCAGCTACATACTATAAATGAAATATAATTAAAATGATTGTACAAAAAATAAAATGATTACCCGAAAGTTTACGCCCACGACCAAGGCTGAGAGCTTATGGTTTTGCAAAGGAACAGAAAATTTTTGATATGTAATTCCAAATATTTACGCACAAATATAAATACTTATTTAGCGTACTATGTATGTATGTATATAGTCATTCAAATGACTGACTCAATTTTAATTCGCAGTACTTTATCAGCAGGAAATAACACTTGATGAGTGTATGGTATCCGGAATGTGTTTTTATGCTATCAACAGCATCCTAAAAAAAATGACGCAGATCGTTTTATCAAGGCTTTACTCAAATCCAAGAACTGAAACGAAAATATTACAAATGCTAAGCATGTATGTATGTACGGTAATACTGAAACTTTACACTCGCCATATTTTACTGCATTATGTTCCCAGAGCGAAGAAAGCTCCGCAATTATGTGTAGAATAGCATAAAATGTACGGTAGCTATGCTCTAAAAGATTGCCGTTGCCAATACTACTTCCTAAACTGCACCTAAATTGCACCTAATTCCTGATTAATATTTACCAGTGTTCGACGAAAATTAGTGGGTGGGTCAGNCCGACGACTGGAATTCAAGTGTGCTCTGCCCAATCCACAAGAAAGGTGACCCCGCCATTCGCGCCAACTACAACGGTGTACGGCTCATTAAAATCGGACTTAAAATGGCGACGAAGTGTCAAAAAAAGTAAATAGCCCATCGGGGGGGGCGTGGCAAAAAAAAAAAATTTTTTTTGCGATCGCCTTCAAAATATCTTGAATCCTAGGGGTGGACTGGAAAAACTTTTTTTGTCGATCCACCCTAGTGTTCACACATTTCAGAAGTCTAGGATCAGTTGAAGTTCGAAGGTCATAGGTTGAAAAGGGCACTTCCGGGAAAAAAGTTTCTTACAAAAGTTACGTATTTTTATCCTCAGAATTCAATAAAAACATTTCTCTCCAGAGTAGAGGGGGTGAACGGGTGATCTAGGACATCCTGGAGATTATGCAACCCAAATTTCTTGCAAACATATCTACTAATATAAAACAAAACTAAATTGACGACTTTAACTTACTTAATCGCAAAAATATTGATTGCGAAACATTATGTATGTACACATTTATGTATGTAGTAGATACATATCATCGTTTAAAGTACAAAACCGCATATCTGACTTTTGTGCAAAACCTCATAACTGACTTGTGTGCCAGAAAAGATATTTACTGACTGGACGCTCCTCCATTCATAATAAAATATCGCTACTTAGATATAAGAAGAAGAGATAATTGGCGATAAAAAAGAGAACCGTTTTGAAATAAGACCAATTTTATGCTCTCTTATACAATTAAGGCAAACTTACATACAAGGTTTTGCATTTTCTTGATACGCGGTTTTGTTCTTTAAAACGAAGATATGTAAATATGTAATCTCAAACCATGAAGCTCAAAAATTCATGCTGGAAATATATAATGCATTCCGTACAAACCTATATACATACGTGCATGCATAACCTTAATCAGTAATTAAATTCTGAATTAATAATATCTTGATTTTTTTTCAATTTTTTTTTTCATTTCAGGTAAGCGGTGTATTATTGTAAAGGATGACTTCACCAAAGACATGTAAATCATTTAAATATCAGTAAGTTGGCTTATTCAGTTTTAAAGACAATTTTGCCGCAAAATCCAAAATGTTTTAGTAGAAATTATGAGTAGAAATTATGAAAATGATAAAATTACGTTGGATTTGCTAAACAAAAATTCATGCCACACTGTACATTTTACTTCTATTAAAATATTAAAAGTTTTTTTCTTTTTTTTTTTTTTAGGTTAATAACGGAAAGCTTTCTTTTTTTTTGGAAGCTACTAAAAACTGGGTGAATTAAATTTTCAATAAAGCTTTTCACAAATAAATACAGCACAGCAGAGTTGACCAAAAGCAAAACAATGTGAGCGCGGATTTCATTTATAATAATAAACTTTTATGCATGTGTGTATATATGTACATATGTATATTAATGGCATAATAGTTTGAAAAAAAGATATGAAATTTTTTCTTGTTTTCGCTGAAACTTTTGACAATGTCACAAATGTCATTGGTAAAAAATTTATTACCGGCATGGATACTAAAAAACGTGTGTATAAAACTAGCAGATGTATAGGCGCAAAAAAAAATAAAAATCGCGACCGTTATACGCCACGGTTCGCTAGTAGTAAATTTAAACTAAATAAATTAAAACAGTGCGTCATGGCTAAGGAAAATACAGATGTACATACATACATACATATGTACGGCACCAAATAATAAATAAATAAACGAGAGTAAATGATCGCTGAATTATTCATACCAATAAATTTTGTGCTGACAATAAGGTAAAATGGGATGGAAAAACGTGTGCTTGTTGGAAAGAGATATCATTTGGTATGAGAATTAACTATACAGTTTTGTTGAAATAGCGATTTTTAATGAGGTATACTTTTTGCAAATATCAAGTAAAAGTACAAATAAACAAATACATACTTCATACATTTATGTACACTGGCAACTACATAAGTAAATTGTCAACTAAATACAAATGTATTCAATGCCAGATGCTGGGCGTGTTCTCAGGGCACTAAAAACTAAAAAAAAGGCAAGAGCTTTGAAAATGTTTGCCTTTTTTCAAAGCTCATTTTGCCTTTTTTTAAGGCATCTTTTTTTTAATTTTGTTATGTACTTCCTTTATGTACAATGTGCATGTCCAATAAAAGATATTAAAAAATACATACAGTGGTCAAAAAATTATAGCCGTATCACTTTTTGCCAAGTTTTAACGTATTATTTTCGTTGTTATTTAAATTTGGTTAATTTTTTATAAAAATATAGTTTATTCTTTAACAAAACTCCTTTAAATCCAAGTTTCCAAGTTGTGCAATATAAAAAAAATCCAAAAACTTTCGTACAAATTTCGAAGTTTTTTAAAAACTCTAAAAAATTAATCCTAGTTTTTAGCCATTTGAAACTTGTACTTTCTTCTACTAGAATTCAATGTGCTAAAAAACTCCATACTCAAAACCTAATTAAAAACTCGAAATTTTTACGAAAATTTGTTGAATTGATTTTTTTTTTAATTGCATAAATTTTTAAGGTATAGGAAATTTTTTTTTGTAGTCAAAAGATTGGTACAATACAGCGATCATACTATCTATCATCATACTAGCTATCATAGTAGCACAATGCCACTAAGTGCATTTTAAAATTTTCAGGCAATAGCCTCTTTCGATTATCGATTATATGTTTTTTTTTTTGTGTGAAATATTTTGTTTTAATCAGTATTTTACTTTTAATCAAAATATGTTGAAATAAAAATGAAAAAAAATAAATAAATATTTTACCAGAATCTTATTGAAAAACGGTCTCAGAATTTGGTTGAAGAACGCCCTCTCTCAGAATTCGGTTCAAAAACGCCCTATCACAAATGAAAATGTATTGAGCTAATGCTGAGATAGAGTGTTTTTGAGCCGAATTCTGAGATAGCGAGTTCTTCAAGCAAATTCTGAAATAGGGCGCCCTTGAAAAGTTTTCTGAGATAGGATGTTTTTGAGCTGGCTGCCGAGATAGGTCTCTTTCCAGTTTTGTGAAGATTGGATCCGAACTACCTTGGCACTGACCTCACTGAAGAAAACAGCAGAAGTCAAATGACCAGCAAATTGCTTAAACTTGCTAAAAAATGTATTATCACTATGGTTAAACTATAGACCTCTATTTACTTAGGAGCACTAAGGACCGACTGATGGTACTACGGATCAGCCAAGCTAACCTAACCAGCTGAACATGGCTGAGCTAAACAAAAAATTAGGAATATGGAACATATTTTCAAAAATTAAAAATCAAGACCATTTCAGAGTTATTTTCTAAAAAAAACTGTCAAACTAATAGATAGGAGAATGATTATAAAAACAATAGACTTTACAAAAAAAAATTAGAATTCAAAGTAAGAATACGATTATGTATCTAACGATAATTAAGTCCACTTTTTGTAGAGAATGCTATAATTCCCGACTGTTTTCTGAAATTATCTTCCAGACTTTTACCTTAGAGACACACACATTAGAATACGAATCGTTTTCTTATTCTTCCCTAACCTAAATATTTTTTGGGGTACAGAATTTAGGCCATAACGAAATCTAACGCGCATAAAATTATTACTTTGTGGTTACGTTTTATATGGAATGGTCGCAAATTAAAGTACGTAAATATTTCTTTTTATAAATACATATACGTGTAAACATACATACATACCTCTGCGTGTGATAAGGCACCAATTGAAGTTTTTCCAACTCGTTTTGTTGTTATAAAAACTACCGCCGCTGCACTGTGCGTTTAATTAATAAGTGGATGCTGTAAAGGAAAAAAAAAATAAACAAACAAAAACTTAATTAATAATTTTCAATTACTAAACTAAATTATGTGCTAACAGTGTTATTTTCTAAGCATAAAAAATATAAAATAGAATTTAAGAACTGCTAATAAAAACGTTTTGTAAATAATTTTTAATAGTTATGCAGTTATTTTAAATTCAATATTATGTAAGTGATTTGCTTGTTTATCTGTTCATTTATGTAAATTCATTTGTTTATTTTTTAATTTTATTTTTTTTGCTTTATTTGATAATTTTTGTATAGCGTGAAAATTTGCATTTACTTATTATGCAAAAGCTGTTGTACATTTCACTTTGTGCAAATAATGAATCCACAAATAATACTTTTTAGCTTTAAACATAAGCTCGTCGATTATTCAGATAAAAAATGTATTATATCATAGTGTGTTATTGTTTTTGTTGAACCTACCAAATCAAGCAGTTAGCTGGGCAACTTTTTTTTGCTTTTTTTTTTTTTGTTGACTTTTTTTCTGAGTACGGATGAGCTTACACACATGTCTCTACTTTTAATATCTCGCTCTAAATCCACCTGTCAGTTAGTTTGTCCCAAATTTTTTTTTTTGCTTTCGTCCCAGAATTATTGCCACATTAATGTGGGTTCATCCGAAGAGATACTCCTCGCCCGCCTACAAAGTAGGCATGTATAATCCAAAATCCACTCTAATTTGTTGAAATTGACAGTTTAATTCAACGCATCAGTGCGTCTTTGCTGATTTTTTATTGGTTCTTTTGTATGTTTTTGTGTTTTCTTCGTTTAGCTACTCGTATTTGATTGAGCTTTTATTTTAGGCTGTGTAGCGACAAGTAAATGGTCAAGAATCTAAAAAGTGTAAAGTTAGAAATCATCCTTGTGGCTCTCGGACATTTAATGTCTGTGCGTGTGCATGCGGTCCCACTGTCAGTTGTAAAACAATGGCAATTGACAGTTTCGGTGACATTTAATGCGAAATAAATTTGTGTCAATTTTTTGTTTTTTTTTTTTTTTTTGATAAGAAATCATAGTATGACCTCCATTAAATGAGTCACTGGAAAAAGGACCGAATCTGTTGACATGCATTTATTTGTAGCTATTAAAAATTAAATAAAAAGGATCAAAATTGGCTCTTCTGTTGCTACACGTGTAATTGGATAAGGCAGAACCGTGTGTGTGTGCATTAGGGTGGTCCAAAAATGAATGTGAAAAATTAAAGTCGGAATTTGTATGCTCGCACCCCCCC